>NC_036258.1:12598604-12656104 GCF_002742605.1 Olea europaea var. sylvestris | reverse complement strand
GAGGGGACCCACAATGATTAAAAAATTTGTGAGAAGGGGGAGGGGGACTGTACACTCTAGTGTATGTGTAGCATCTCTCTTATATCATTGAGAAAACTAGATAAAATATCAGTTAAATAAGCAAGAGAAATATCGTGCACAAATTAAATCCAAACTCCGACTTTATAATGATTGAAATCTTTGGATAAAAATGAATATATTTATTTATATTTCGAGTCTTCACTTATAAATTGAATTTATTTTTCTTACCAAAAATATGTCACGTGCACAAATTAAATCCGAATTTATTATGACTGAAATCTTTGGATAAAAATGAATATATTTATTTGTATTTTGAGTCTTCACTTATAAATTGAATTTATTTATTATTATTATTAGTTTTTTTTTTTACCAAAAATATGTCATGTGTATATTTTTCACAAGCACAATGGTGAGACTTGATATCATAATATTTTCTTTTTCTAGACCTATAATAATCATCTCATATGAAAAATTAAGTTTTCGAATGAGTTACAAATTTATGAACTTTTAGAATTTATCTTCAAGAGGCAAGCCCAAATTGGCAAGGTCCCATTCACCCCCCGAAAGTCTCTGTTTAATAAAAATTATAAATTTATTATAATAAACACAGAGATGTTCTCTTCAAAAAATTAACCTCTTAATCTTGTTGTTAGAGTCGTAAATTATATGTTAAAGCAATTTGGTCCTTAATAGGGAGTACAAAGAGTAAGGACAAGTCATTTGTATTTAGGTTATCTGTATATCTGTGTGTCCTCTACATAATTAGGCAAAAAGAAGAAATGCCTTGCCTTAGCCTTCGACACCCTTTTTCCTCATGTTTTGGAGATCGCTTGGGGCCAAAAAAATTTAGGGAAGCCTTTTATTTAAAAGATGAAGGGGTAATCCCTCGATATTCTCAACCAACATTTTTCTATTCTTTAACCACGGACCATGGGGAAATGAATTCGCTGGTGCTTCAGTTTTTTAAAATAGAAGCTAATCATTTTTTGTTGAATTTCTGCACCAAATCCAAGTTACTGGTAACTACACCGTCTCCAAACTCTTGGGAACGACAAAAACTCCACGATCTGCTATACATTTTTTGAAATTCAGATAATGCTCTTGAAAGATGAAATAATTTTATTCTCGTTATACTTTATTTGAGTATCAATCAATTAACTGTACTTCAATTTCTTTAATTGGATAAGTATATTTTGATATGATTTCAATCATATGATTATACTTTTATCTGATTTCAATCGAATACTTACACTTTAATTTAATTTCAATTAAGACAATTTTTTTTTCCATTTTCATGTATAAGAATCGATGATGCGACAATCATAAATGATGGTCGTCACTCATAACCATTAGCTGTTATGTGATATATAACTTTAGTGAAAAATAACGATCAATTCGTTGAATTTCGTCAGTTTAGGGGTGAAATTGAACAGAATAGCCTGACAGGAATAAAATCAAAGTGTAGTTACCTCGATTAAGCAAAAAGTGAAATATGATTACTTGACAAACGACGTGCGTCATTTAATGACTATTTGTTCATCAATTTTCCTCACTCTAGGGGATGAAATGGGACTGAGTGACTCAATAAAAAATAAATTAAGGAGTAATATTCTGTTGAATAATATTGATGTACGATCAAAGTACTTTAATGACACTTTACTTAATAACGGTTGCGTGACAACTTAACAGAGAGTTAGAAAGGTTGTTTTTTATTTTTATTTTATTTTAATTTTTTTTTTTGTGAGAATGATTGTACAGTCATAATATTGTTTTAAAGATAAAAAATTAATTTACTACTGAAATAATAAGTTGAGGACCAGCGCTACAATTCACAAGTGGGTCGACATAGTGAAAATTATCAGTAATCATCCTAAGTGGTATACATGTGACAATTTTTTATTTGATGCATAGGGCAATAAAAAACAATACATTAATACATCAAATAATAAAGTATTACATATATGTCACGTAGGACGAGATTACTGATAGTTCTCATTATGCATAGCATTATTCTAAAATTTTACGAATATGACGTGGGATGTCCCCACTTAGAAAAACATATGATTTCTAATTAAAATTAATTAATTAGAGATCAGTACTATTATTTCATTAATATATTATTTTTAATTTTATCGTGCCCATATAATAAAGGCATTTTGGGTTGTACCCATGTGGTGACAATTATGAGGCTAAAAAGGAATTATTAAATGGTAATTGGAATCTATTCATTAAATTAATAAATTGCTTATACTTAATTAAATCTCTTATAATTAATTGGAACAACAAAAAGAGAACGAAAGTGGAAATTTGGTCCCTGCTCCTTTGCAATTCGACAGGCCGGCCGCCGTCGCCACATACACGGTTGCAACAAAAAAAAATATATATATATATCATAAGCTACATCCACAACTAAAGCAATATTTGGAATTATTGTCAATTAAAATTCACATTATGATCGCTTGACTCAACCCAAAACACAATAGAAAGCGAGCGAGCGAGCGAGCGAGCAAAAGTGAGAGAGCGAGTGAACAAAGTCCGTGCCTCATAGGATCGAAGGTGATTTCCTCACTATTCACCAAGTTTGACATGGAAGGTACAAGTTGTGGATAAAAAACTTATCATTGAAAAATCTCGTCCAATCTAATAAGAAAATCAACGTAGATTTCGTACGTAGTTAACAAGGAATTTTCGTAATTCGGGAAGCATATTCCAATATTAAATGTTTGGAATCAAGACAGATAAGCTTCAGAAATTTGCAATGATTTTGCCTAATAACATTATGTATTTAATTTTTATATTTCAATTGGATCCAAACTTCGATTCAACTTGATAATTTACTCTCGAAGACGACCCCAATTGAAGCCAATGAAGTTGGGTTGATACGATCCGTGACATTCACCAGAGAGAGATCAGACACATTCATAAAAATGTGTTACACACATGCTACCTAGAGTTGTCGGGATATGAACATATAATGCAATACACCATCAATTTAATTTTCATTTTTAAACATTCACTTTCTAGACAAGCATATTAGACCTAATCAAAAGGTACAATATATAAGATTTTAACTTATTCTCAAGACTGAATTGCCACATAGTCAAGCTTCGTCGTACATTGGGATCTCACTTGAAGAAAAGGCGTGGAATGATGACTTCATAGTCACTCTAATGACTCGGTGAGCAAAATGATATTAAACAATTTAATTTTGTAAATATTGTAACTTTAGTGGTCTGTCGTATCTTTTATTTTATATTATCACTTTTCTGCGTCGTATACTGTAACTTTTTAGTGAATATTGAAATGTTGTTAAAGCTACTACAAATCGATAGTAGTACAGCACCAACTTCAAGCAAAAGCAAGCAAAAAATCTAATTAAACTAGTTCGTAGACCAACTTTGACAAGCAAAACCAATGTAGGTTATGGCTTTGGCAAGTTGCACGATATTTTAATTTTACCATGATAATTGCACCTTCCTATATATATATAGAAAACCAAGCATCTTGTCACTATGCACAAATTGATGATGACGATGGACATGACGTTTAAAACCATGGAATTTTAATATTCATGCTTTAATAACTTTTCTTCAGCAAAGTACGTGACATATACCTATCCTTTATTCAAAGGAATGTTTTGCTTTTGTCTGAAAATCCTTGATTCCTTGCATGTTTGGTTAAGGTTTTAAACAGTAAAAGTGCTTAAAAGTAACTTTCAAGCTTAGCAAGACAAATTTCCAAGCTTAAAAGTAACTTTTTCAGACTATGCAAGGGAGAAGGTCAGATTCAGATAAGAAAACACCAATGTTTTAACAATCTTATTCAGTGATACAGAATGAATGTATTCCCATCAGGCCGTTGATAAATTGGGAAGATTGATTCCAGCATGAAAGATTTCGACACTCAAACCTCTCTAACTCTAAATTACACTTCCAATTAAATTATACGACGTAAATCAGTCCCTCTGATGAGAGAAAATCCAAGTCTGGTACTTCTATTAGCTTTTTTTAAGGCTTAAAGGGTGCAAAGGCAACGACCGAATTATGCCCACCAAAGCCAAATGAGTTAGAGATACCTGCAGATGAACGAGAATAATAAGATTTCTCTTAGGTTCAAGAAAGTGCACGTCTCAAGAAATTACACTTTCTTGATTTTTCAGCTTAGTGCAAATCCCATAATGATTATTCAAACCTAGATATTCGCATTTTACATTAAGAACGACCAACCACATAAGGATAAGATCACGTACCAACATTTACTTCATGCTGTTTCTTCACATTCGGGACTGTGTCGATGGTAACCTCTGGCTCCAAGTTCTGCGAACAGGATGAATAATTAGGACAAGTGATATTTAGTACAATGTCACATTATAATTGTGAATATTGTATTGTGAAAATAAATAAATAAATAATCGAGTTTTTGCAATGTACATGTTGGTTGATTGTTGGATGTAACCAGCCAGTGGTGATTGCTTTAATGGTTGCTATCGCCTCGAGTCCACCAGCAGCTCCAAGGCCATGCCCGGTCATCGACTGAATCATAGTTGTCGAAAAAGTTTAAAGAATTCGGCTAAGGCGTGAAATTAATATGCAATAACATCAATATTGTGCATCTTAAGAAATAAATGATTGCTTGGTTCGACCATGAATCAATTACAAAAAAATTTGGCCTAAAATAAAACTCAATGAGTATGTAGTTTCATGACAATTGTAAATTAATTTTTCGAGAATTGCAGCTTATCAGAAGTATATTATTAATAGAAAAAAAAATGGTTACTAAACCTGTTATATTTCATGGTTCTGAGTGTTGGGCCATCAAAAGAAACATAATGTCAAGATGGATGTATTGTCATACTGAGATGGATATGATAAAAAATGAGAATATACACCAACAAGTGGAGGTAGCAATGTCTTAAGATAAATTATGGAATGATGACTTAGGCAGTTGGAACATGTTTTTGGGTAGACTTGAAGATGCTCATATTCATAAGAGAGGTGTTAACTCAGTACAACATGTTGCAAGAGGAAGGGTTAAATAAAAACCAACACCACTTCTAGTGATTTCTAAAAATTTAGTAGTTTTGGATCATCTAGAACTAGAAGTGAACTGAATGGGTAACAAAAAAGAATTTGTCCAGCCGATCCCAAGATTATAAGGAACAAGACTCTGTGTTGTGAAAAGGTTTCTCACCTTGGTACCATTCATTTTTATCTCTGAGGTATTCTTGAAGACCTTCTTGATGGCATTGACCTCGGCCAAATCTCCCGCAAGGGTTGATGTTGCATGAGCATTTACGTAGTTTACCTGTTAAACGAGAATTTACCTATTAGTATAGGAGAACCAAATTAAGCCCAAGTTTGATTAGATTATATTCAAATTTTTAGTAGATTTTGATAAATTGATAGAATAAGTGGTTAAAAAGCTGTAGGTCCTATAAAATGTGGTTACAATTAATTGTTGATTTTGACTTGGATTTTATTTAGAATTTTTATCTGAAACAAACAGGGCTAAACAACATTATGTTCAAAATGCATGCATCCCATAATTACAGTATACAGTATGAACCACTCGTACCTCTTCAGGTGCCACCCCAGCATCTTCCAAACTCTTGATTATGCAAGACGACACTCCTAGCCCGTCTGATCGAGGATCAGTCATGTGATGAGCATCACAAGTTACAGCACCTCCCAAGTACTCTGCAATAATATTAGCTCCTCTTTTCGTCGCGTGCTCCAAGCTTTCCATAATCTGTCGTTCATAATCCAAGTTAAAGTACATAGAACTAATAAAATTAACCTTTTTTTTTCTCAAAATAAATGCTTCAATAATCAATCAAGTGAATCCGAAAGAGTTCATATACCAGTACACCAGAGCCTTCACCAATGACAAAACCATCACGGTCTTTGTCCCATGGCCGTGATGCCCTTTCTGGTTCGTCATTTCTTTGAGACAATGCTCGACATGCTATAAAGCCTCCGACTCCAGTAGGAATGACGGCAGCCTCTGTCCCCCCAGCTACCATGATATCTGCTTCTCCTCGTCTAATGTGATTGGCTGCGGCATAGAAGCAGTAATTTGCAGTGGCACAAGCTGTCGAAATGGAGTAATTAGGCCCCATCAAGCCGGTATCTATAGCCAGTAATGCAGACCCCATGTTAGTGATGGAGTACGGAATGAAAAATGGAGTTATTTTCTTGTATCCCTTTTGAATTAGAGCTTCCACTCCATTGCTGAAAGCAGTTATGCCTCCCATGCCTGATCCAACCAAAACTCCTATTCTTGTACGGTCCATCTGCAACATACAAGAGAACGTCGTGTTATATTTTTGATTCTCGCGAAGCATCTCGTCTCAAAGCTGAAGTTATTAGATAGAGAATACATTTATTTATTTAAATTTAATCTTCAAAACACCCCCTAAATATTTTCATAAGTGGTTGGAGGCGATACTTAAACCCTGGCCCTTTGCCTGGCAGATACCATATGACACCATCTCATTGTAATCTTGAGGTGCTAGAGAAGAGACACTAGTATTTTTTTTAAAGTCCTCAATAGATTCTTTGATCCGAAAATCATTTTTGAACATGCAAAAGGCTCACAGTTTCAAGAATTTCTTGTCCGAGGCTGGCATCTTCTAAGGCCCTCTTCCCAGCAACCAAACAGTATCTCCAGCAGTCATCTAACCGGCGATCATTTTTCCCATCAATGTAGCCCTTGGAAGAGAAATTTCGAATTTGACCTGCAAACCTTACAGAAAATTCTGAAGCATCGAATCGGTCTATTGGTGAGATTCCACTCACGCCCTCGAGAAGTTTGTTATAAAACGTGTCAATATCATTGCCGAAAACAGAAACAAGGCCCATTCCTGTTATGACAATCCTCTTCTTGGGATCCTTTTCTCGCTTGGGAACTGAAACTGTGGGAGAAGCCATGGCCTTAATTCTTTCACATTTTGCTGCTAAGAATAAACAATTCATTCAGATAACAAATATCGATACAATAGTGCAGAGAGAAAAATAAAAACTTTAAATCATATATTAGCATATAGTTCCCAATGAATATCGATACAATAATGCAGAGAGATAAAAAGAAACTTTAAACCATACATTAGCATATAGTTCCCAATAGAAATTGAACGGAAATAAAAGGACGTGGAATTCCTAAAACTGAAAAACCGCCACATTAAGACCAATAAGCAGTTTCCCCTGAAAAGAATCACATTTTGTTATGGATTACGCCCAATTCCAACTTACCGGAGCAGTAATAAACAATAAAGAAATCAGAAAAAATGGCAGAGTACACACCCTCAATGTGATGGCTACATCTACTTGTTGCTGCAGGTCTTAACCATAATTAATAAAGAGAATATAAGTTTTCCTCACACCTCTCTTGCACACGAAAAACGACTTTGTATTATATCTAAGGTACAATTATGCTCCACTTAGTCTACAACAGAATTTAAATGCAAAGAAGTTCAGTGATTTAGCTAGAGCCCTTGGAAGCATATCACTGAGAAAACAGAACTGTAAGTGCAAACCTTGCATCTATTTGACAGACATGGCTGCATTAATTTTGGAAAAGGCAGTGCAATAGGAAAGCACAATCAATCAATAACTAGGTGAAAGAACTAGAAAACTGTGTTTTCCCTTGTGAGGTAACTGAGAAAGAAATCGATAAAACCACTGACAAAAGGAAAATGTAATAAAAGATTTGGTATCACAAGATCGCGACATGGAAGAATTTAAAACCAAAGATTGCCTTACAACTATGTCATTCTATCAATTTGTAGAGTTCCTGAACTTTATATATTCAGAATATTTGTTCATCCAAAAATGCATGGTATTTTATCATAGGGCCTTTCTTCATATTTCACCAGTAAGAGAACTTGTCCTTGTACTTAAGTAAAAGGTAGATAAACTTTGTGAGTAGAAAATATAACAGAATTCAGCCCTTAACATAAAGGTGTCACTACTGCTGTAATTTGATCGAATTCTTCTTTTGATTAATATTACAGTAGCTTCTCAATTTCATTTGATCGAGGGTGGGGATCTTGACGAAGTTAATGGCATTACTACAGGAAAAGTCCGTGAAAACAATGGTTTTTACATTGTGTAAGTTGTATTCACCTAAAGGGAAACTTCGGTAAACAATTATTAGCAAATAACAGAAAGGAGAAGAAGAGAGAGAATTGCATTTAGTGTCAAATCTTAACTCCATTACCACACCCAATGACTCAAGACTAAATGAAAACAACGAAAAATGGTCGAAATAATCCTCTCGTTTCTATTTCTGCATATTATTAATAATCTAAATTCTCCATGCTCCAAATAAGACTGGTACAATTTTTTTTAAAAAAATCAACATCATTTGAATACATAGCAACAAGATTGGTTATGTTACATTTACATAATGGCTTACATACACATGATGTGGTCAAATATAATTTGGTCGGAATTTTTTAACCAAAAAAAAAAAAAAAAAAAAAAAAAAAACAAAAATGAAAAAGAAAAAGGGAAAAGGAAAAATGGTCCCAATTATATACTAGTAATGTTAAAAGCAACCTAAAATACTTAGTCCCTGTTTGATAGGGATTAAAATTTTAATATAAGTCAAAGTCAATAATTAATTTTAACCATATATCTCATTTGCCCCATAGCCTTTTAACTATATTTTATCAAAATCTACTAAAAATTCGATTTTTAATCTCCACCAAACAAGGCTTTAAAATATTCCAAAAAAAGTATCCAGGGAATAAGTAGCATTATTCATTAAATTATGCAACAAACAATTACGAAACAGTATGGGAAAATCGGGAAAATATCACGAAGAGAAAGGATGATCAAACATACCAGAAGTTGAAATGGAGCTTTTTGGGTTACACCAAATTGCACCCAATCGAATGCTTTCAACTGCTCTAAGCCCATTATACTGAAACAATGAAACCACATTTCTTTCTGATTCTTTACTCTTGAAGATCAAACCACAAGAAGAGGCACAAGCAAAACCAGACATATTTCTAATTTAAACCAAACCCTTTTTCTCTCCAAACAAAGCACAATTCGATAGTTATATACAAATAGAACTAAAAAAAATAATACAAAGTGGAAGGAGTTAACAAAGAAGATTTCTTGTTGTCGACAATAAATTGTGTTGGAGAATCCGCCCAACTATTTCGATACGTATTCAATAAAGAACAAATGGGACGATGACTGCAATTTACTAATAATTCATTTCAAGAAGCTATAATTATAGAGAGCGGGATTCAAGCTTATTAATTAACAGTTTAACTACTCCAACCAACCATTTGGAATTTCAGAATGCAAGAGAAAATTATCATAAATGCCCAAGTTCATGAGTTTGCTTGTTGATATGAATTTTGATTCAAATGAAGGCTCCAACTGCTATGCACACTTTGTTTATACTAAAGGACTAATTTCAAACTATAGAATATTCAGAAAAAAGTGCTCACTTGGATCCAAAAATATTATCTACTTATTCAACAATTGACATATAATTTCCATCAAACTTTGCTTTTAAATGTACATTCACAACTTCATATATTTTGTGGGATATATAATTTTGAATGATACTATATATACACTTGTGTAATGTATTATGTACTCAAGAAGTATACAAGTAGACTAATTTTATAATTTTTGCATTATAAAGATATTATAAATAACTTATAAGTCTATCCATACATAAATAAGTAAAGTTACTTTGAAATTAAATATTTTGAACCTAATTAGTAACCTTTTAAATGGAACCAAATTCCATAAGAGCTAGGCCTCAAAACTTAGCTATATGGACACACAAGATGGATCTTATATGGGGATGGTAATGGGCCCAAAAGCTCATGAGGCATGGGCCCCTGAGGTTGCTCGAGCTCAGGTTGGGCTCGAAAGGGCGAGCTTGCGAAATGACATTAACTTCATTGGTCCACAGTTAAAAAAATGGGGAAAACCATTTGTACAAAAGTGAGGTTCTGAACAAATGAAGTCGGCCTCTCGCGAAATCCATGAGTGATAAAAAATTGTAAAAGAAATGCCAACCTCCCTGTGAAGCTCCGTTCTGTACACGTAGAGGGATTCAATATATTTTTAGACAAGTTTTAGGTTTCATTACTTCCCCTTACTCGTAAACAAAATTTTGTGAGTTTATGTGAAGAGCACAACTTAGCCGAATATCATTTATAATAGGTTTAGAGTATTTTCAAGAGACTCTATTTTTATAAAAAGCATATTCTGCAATTTAGAAAATATCTATAAATTTAAAAAGTAAAAATACTTAAACACTATAAGAGACTTTTTATATTCAACACTTAATGCCTATTTGAACCCCATCTTATTGTAAGATTGCATTATAGAATAGTAGATTGTTAAAAAATGTGTAATTAAAAAATATGAAAAAATTTGGATTTACGTGTAATATTATTTTATTGAAGAATATGTGTTTTTTTTTTTTGTGACATTGTTACTATGGAGACAATTTAGAAAAATATTGGGAAAACTTGTCCACAAGCTACAGTGATAGACCATTGTATTAACTTGCAAGGTGGTATTGTAGAACAAATTTATACACATTTAACTTTTGACATCTCAATTAAATGATATACTTGCGTGGTGGTCATTTATTAAACGACAATATTTTATATTGTCAAGGATTACACATAATCTAATAACACATTCAGCATCCTCTGTAGCAACAGAGACCGTGTTCTTTTTCGGGAACGGGATTATGTCGGATAATGGATGCATGTTGAAAAAGTATGTATTTGAAACTTTAATATGTTTAGGGGACTAGCAAGATGCATAATATCAAATTCAAGGTTGACAATGCAAAAAAATTGATGAAGAAATAACAACATTCTTATGATCTTGATGATTTTGTAGTTCATTAAATTGTATGTTTTAAATACATTACAATAATTTTCTTAACTGTTTTTATTCTTGAAAAAAATGAGCGCGGAAAATATTTATTTCACGTACAATTTTAGCTTTACTTATATATTCACGGTCAGCTAGTTAGTCTCAACCCTAGATGGTTGCTCAATTTAATTTTTAAAAACATATTACGATTTTTTTTATTTCTTAAAAACCTGTTTAAAATGAGAATATCACATTGAAAACAAAAGGAGAGATTTCAGATTTTTTTTTTTTTTTTTGGGGGGGGGGGTGGGGGGTGGGAGGGGGGGATTGCAATTGGGAGTCACTCGTTCCATTACTACCCAAGCTTAAATTTTGACAAGGCCAATCCAAGACCAAAGTTAGGCAAGGGAGCTGACTCGGCTCATTGTAGTGGTGGCAAACGAGTTTGTCGATTCAGATGGCCAGTGGCTCGACTTGAAAAATGCTCGAGCAGACTAAGAGCTCATTTGTACGAGCCCAAGCCAGCTTATATATGGGCTCTGTGGTTTGACTTTTTAAATTAATTTTGTAGTTTGTAAATTAACGATCAATTTTCTTATATTCAAATAAAAAAAAATTGAAACTCGGCTCGGCTTGACAAAAGTTCAAGCCAAAGTTTCTGGCCAAGCCCTATTTTTTTGTGGACGAGCCAAGCCCGGTCTTGGTTCAGCCCTAAAGCTTGAGTGCATTTTTTTTTAATGAATCGATATCAAGCCCCCAAGCTCCGGCTCACGAGCAGGCTCAACCCAGTTCGACTTGTTGACACCACTAGCTCATTTCCATAGATCCTAAGTTGGACCGTAATGGCCAAAAATATTCTTGATTGACTATCAAGGTGGTTGTGTCGATATAAGTAATAGCCATTAACAAAATCGAAGAGTTAGGTCTTCAAATACATAATCCTTCCTCGTTCGAGAAAGAGAGGTGGATTGATTGTCAAAAGTGGAACCCTTTATACAGTGAAAAAATTTACATCTTGAAGCATACGATCCTTTATGATTCAAGAAGAGTGATAAACAGACTATTGCTCACGGGGGTGTGAGGTGGATCACACCATCTCCATGCTACAAATTGATTGGTCTAGGGATGTTGAAGTGAATTGTGGTAATTTAGGAGTAATATGGACCATAGATTAAATCCAACCATTGGCCTTAATTGTCCAGTATGATTGGGAGTTGGAACAACTAGATGTTAAGATGATTTTTCTTCATGGGGAGTTGGATGAATTGATTTACATGTCTCAACCTCAAGGGTTCGAGGTGAATGGGAAATCAAAACTTGTGTGCTTGCTTAGAAAGTCCTTGTATGGTCTTAAGCAGAGTTCTAAGCAATTGTATAAAAGATTTGATGCTTATATACTTAAAATTGGTTTTAAGAGAAGTGAATTTGATGCATGTCTATATTTTAATAACTCTAAAATAGGCTGTGAAGTTCATTTATTATTATAAAGATGACATGTTGATGACATGTTGTTTGCTAGCCCTAGTAAAGCTAAGATCATAAAGATGAAAAACCTTTTAAAATCTGAATTTGACATGAAAGACTAAGGAGAGGCAAGAAAAATCATTGGCATGATTATTAAAAGGAATAGGACTGCTAATAGGATTACTATTAATCAAGAGTCTTATTTGAATAAAGTGATAACCAAATTTGGTATGAAATTTACTAAGTCTGTCAATATACCATTAGCTCGACACATGAATTTATCATCCGCACAATGCTTTAAAATTGAAGAAGAAATGCATGAAATGAATAATGTTCCATATGCTAATGTCATTGGGTCTGTGATGTATTCTATGATTACCACGAGATCGCACCTTGCATATGCAGTTAGTTTCTTGAGTATGTTTATGTCTAACCCAAGTAAATCACATTGGACTGTACTTAAATGACTATTAAGAAACCTAGTTGGATCTTTGAAAGGGGATTAGTGTTTGAAAGGAGAATTAAAAAAATTAGAGCTTAACGCATATGTAGATTCTGACTTTGCGGGAGATAAACGAAATCTACCACTTCATACTTCTTCAATTTAGGTGATAACTGTATCACTTGGAAATCACAGTTGCAATATATAGTTACACCCTCCAACACTGAAGCAAAATATATTGCATTAGCTGAAGTTGTGAAGGCATGCATGTGGCTGAAAGGCTTTTTTTATGTGAATTAAACTTCCTGAATGATAATACTATGATTTTTACTGATAGACAAAGTTCATTGATGTTGTTTAAAAATCCTGTTTATCATGAACATTCTAAGCATATTGAGGTGAAGTATCACTTCATTAGGGAGAAGTTAGCTTTTGGTGAATTTATTTTGCTTAAAATTGTAACTGATGATAACCCAGCAAATGTTGGAACAAAAGTACTTATGGTTGGTAAGTTCAACAAATGTTTATCAATATTGAGTATTGATAATGATTAATTGTTGTGCAGGTACTGAGTTGGAGTGAGCGATGATGATAAAAATAAGACCACACTAATGGATATCACTTGTAACCGGGGAATTTGACCATGGATGTTGTGTGATCCAAAGTGAAGATTTGTGAGGTGGATCACACCATCTCCATGCTACAAGTTGATTGGTCTAGTGATATTGAAGTGAATTGTGCTAGTTTAGGAATAACATGGACCATAGATTAAATCTAATGGTTGTATTTAATCTTGTGGTCAATTATCCTATACTAGTGTTGTCATTTTCTACTTGACTATAGTACAATATTTGAATTTTGAATTCAAATGAATTTGGTTCTATAATTACAAGATTTTTTCATTTCTCTCATTTTTGGACTTGATATAACAATAGAGAGAAAGAACAGAGAGGTAACCAAGTGGGAGCATTCCAAATCTTCGGCGAAATTCTTGGTGGCTTCTGGTGGATCTTTTCTCGGTATATCCATTGTCATTCCTATGGACGATTGTGTATGATCTGATGTGGCACAAATCTGAGCTTAATATCATAGGATACTCCATTGGTGGTGTTGAAGAAGCTTTGGATCGTTTGTTTAGATTTTACACTTTGAGAATTTATATTTTTCGCATTGTAGTTGTAATAATCTTTTATATACTACTTTAAACTCTACAGGAGGCAACAATCAAATTTATATGAGATAATCCAAAGATTACATGTCAGTGGAAGATTTACTGCCTAGTTAAAAACTATACCTTTCAACTTATTTTTCAAAGACTCTAGAGAGTACATATTTTCTTCTTAACCAACATTATCCAAACAATAAATAGTCCAGGTAGCAATTTTTGATTGTTTGATAACCCACTTATGACCCTCTCAAAAAACATAAGTGATTTTCCAAGTCAAAACTGCACAAATTCCGCCACGAGTTTGAGAAAAAAGAAATTTGATGCTTTCTGACTCATTCAAACCTCAAGAAGTGGCAAAGGCTTGACCATTTGTTGTCCATTATCAGGCCGATTCTCTTTCAATATAGTTTGTTGTTACATTCCTCCAATATGTTCAGTATATCTATTCAACATAAACCAATTAAATTATCCCATCATGTTTGAATTTCTTTTTCGTGTTATATCAAGTCAAATATGAAAACAAATATTTTTTGCGATCAAGAAAGTGAAATACTCAAGCATATAGTACAACTACCTTGTTCGGTAAAATAACAAATTATTTATTCGATCTCAAAGAATAAATAAAAATAGGGCTTTCGATCATTGTCGAGTAAAACTTATATACTCAATTATCATGAAAAAAATTAAAACAAAAAGGCCACATTTTATTTGATTTCGGTCAACAAACCTCATTCTTGATTCCTAACGAAAATCATAAGAAAATATTAAAAAAAAAAAAATCTTGATTATTGTTGAATAAAAGCCAGAATATATGACTTATTATATTAAAGATTTAAGGTATAACAACATTTTTATAGCAATAAAATTAGTTTGGCGTCACTACTACGAATATGGAGAAGTTTTAGCGTTCTAACATAAAAATTAAAATTAATTAAATTTGGGCCCATGAAAAGAAATTACTGTAAAGGAGCGGAGCTCTTTCCATCGACACGTGTTATTACTCAGTCACGGCTTACGTCAAACGGCAATTCACTGGTGGCACCCAACTTATAGTTTTGTTTTATGTTAGTCATTAAGTTTCAATTTTTCCAAAAATTTAACCAACTTACATTGTTTTCTCGTGTTCACCATTCCGTTTACACCACAATTAAAATCAACAGCTCTAAGACAAGACTTACTCTTATTCGCGAAGCTACACCGAGTTAAAGAATGTGCAAGTTTTCATATTCTTTCAATCAAGCAGCAAAATTTATAGGGTTATGCCACTTTATCAAAAGTGGTTGACAGATAGAGTGACAGAATTGGTGCCGACAAGATGTGATTTGATGAAAAAGTTAATTGCATTTAAGATAATCTAATGATGAAGTGCTATGTAACATTATGTCAACTATTATGTCGCATTAGTATGATTCAAATTTATAACCATGTCAACCATCAAATATACATGAAATGACCAACCCAAATAAAATAATTATATTAGGCGTTTTGTTCTACTTGTACGAATCGAAAACATAACCCGAACGTCTAGACATGAAATTCCATGGAGCTGATAGACTAGGTCGAACATAAGTCCCATATTCAAAAAGTCAAGTTCAAAGTGGTGGACTCGAAATAAAAAGTAAGTCGAGTGAATATTTTGAAATAAATCAAAAGACATGAAATTACTAGAAGCTGATAGACTAGGTCGAACATAAATCTCATATTCAAAAAGTCAAGTTCAAAGTGGCGGACTCGAAATAAAAAGTAAATTGAGTGAATATTTTGAAATAAATCGAAATTCTCCTATCAACCTGAAATAAAAAGTAAATTGAGTGAATATTTTGAAATAAATCGAAATTCTCCTATCAACCTAAACTAAACCTATATATTGAGAGTGACGTGCAATAAAATTTTCTCCCATCGAAGATTTTTCTTAGCACCTAAGCAAAACAAACCCAGGTGTGAACTCTTCACCTTCCATAGTATATTCTTACATTTCTAGATTCTTAATTACCCCAAAAAAAAAAAAATAATAATAATAATAATAAGAAAAAGAAAAATCAACTCCTCCACTATCTAACTCCACATCTTCTCCTACAAACCGTGTATATGTCGTCACCACTCTCTCATTCTCTCACCTAAACAACGCTGTTTCTTTTTCTGCCTCTCTTTTTCTCATGCATAGTACTGCCTTTACCAAATCTACACGCCATCACCTATTCCACTTCCTAGAAATTTCCTGCTTTTCTACCTTATATACCGACCCCCAGACCCTTTCTTACATATAGTATCGTTTAAGAATCAATACATAATTAATTCCTGTATTCAGAGTTAGAGGAAATGGAGAATGGAAATCAGTCGTCCTTCTGGCAATTTAGTGATGATATTCGGCTTGAAGGAAGCAATTTGGCGAGTCTTTCTTTGAATGACTCAATTTGGAGCACCAACTATTCTACGAAACGCCCCGCTGAGCAGAGGCGGAATTTCGACGTAAGGGTTGGTCCTAGTGAGGTTAATAACTCTTTCAATTCAATCAACCCAGTTGATAATTCCAAGTCTGATTTCAATAGTTTCAATTTTGGGTTCAACAACGATGGATTGAAAGCTGGGTTGAAAGGTAATAATAGTTCTGGGTATGGTCCTGTTGGTTTGAACAGTAAGATCAATTCTTTGAATTCAATTAACTCATCCTTCAACAACCCAGTTGATGATTCCAAGTCAGGTTTCAATGGCTTCAATTTTGGGTTCAGCAACGATGGATGGAAGGCTGGGTTAAATAGTAATAATACTAATTCTGGGAACGGATCCGTCGGGTTGAACGGTGGATTCAACAAAGGAGTCTACTCTACCACTTCTCTGAATTTTAACAGTTACAGTAAGGGTAAGAATCTTAACAATGTTCTGGCGAACGGGAGGGTAGAGAAAAGTAGTAAAAATGAAGATGGACATGGGTATGGAGGGAATAAAAGTGGAAAGAAGAATAAGAATAATAAGGAGAGCACTAATAACAGTAATGGTGAAAACAAGAGTGCTTCTGATAAGAGGTTCAAGACTTTGCCGCCCTCAGAATCTCTCCCTAGAAATGAAACAGTTGGCGGGTATATCTTCGTGTGCAACAACGATACGATGCAAGAGAATCTCAAGAGACAGCTCTTTGGTATGTATAATTTATTCATTACTTTTTTATTTTGTTGCAATGTTTTATTCCTGTTTGCTAATTAATAAGTTGGATTAGACAGTTTCAAGGTAGTTAATAAAGTGAAATTCTTTGTCCATTAGACAGTCTGGTAATGAATATGATCACGCTGATCACGCCCAGAAGTTTTTGTTTGGTTCATGTGTCTATTAAAGGATTATTTTGGACTGTGTTCTTGATTGGATTATCTGATATGCAAAAGACTAGTTTGGACTATGGAATTTTATCCTATTTGAGTATCAAAATATTAAAATAGTTAAACGATAAGAAAGCTGTGATCTTTCATCATTCTTGGAGTCTTGGGCGTTTTATTAATGTTCGTAGTGGATTCCTTTTTCTTTTTTTTTTTTTCCTTTTCTTTTCTTCTCTTTTCTTTTTTTCCCTTTGTGAATTTGAATTTTTGGTGTGAAATTGGTTTCTTTTGTATTACTAATTTTGGAATATGAAAGAGTTCTTCGATATAATTGCATATTTTGTTTTTACTGAAATTGGTTTCAATGATATGATATGTTAATTGGTTGTATTAATTGTTCTGTTATTTTGTTGTTAGTTAAGAACATTTGTTTCACGATCATGAAATGAAAATTTTATACAAAGACTATTGGTAGTTTTGAATTAATCAAGAAGAGAAGCATATTTATCCGAAGTCATTTGAACTAGCACGATTAATTCTATCAAATATTGGATCTATCATGTTGACTGCATCTTCTTCTGTGCTCCTATTGAAATTTTTTACAATGTTTATTTTCAGGCTTGCCTCCCCGTTATCGAGATTCAGTCCGAGCAATTACTCCGGGATTACCTCTCTTTCTCTACAACTATTCGACTCACCAACTTCATGGAGTTTTCGAGGTTTGTACAAAACTATGTTATGTTCAAATCATACCTACTTGTGTTCCACTGTTGAAGGTTATATGGTTGTTACTCAGCTCACTTAAATTGCACATGCTCATGAAACGTATATGTGAATCTTTCAGGCTGCGAGTTTTGGTGGCACGAATATCGACCCAACAGCTTGGGAAGACAAGAAATACTCTGGTGAATCACGCTTCCCTGCTCAGGTGTGTACTAGTCATTATTCATACCATAAACTTTGTGCACGGTTTGTGAATTAGGATTTTTCAGGCATTCAAACATGTATCAAGTTTCCCTAATCCCTACCATATATGAGGCCCGAGCTTATTTAGAAATAGATAGATGTTGATAATGTTGTTTATTCTCATCCTTATTTACACTGTAAAGAAATTGTGCAAATAAATTGAGTTGAATGAAACATTATATTAGCTGAAAATGAGGATAAATCTTTACAGTTCAATTGTTTTGAATGATCTTTGGTTACTGGAATGGTTTTGAGATTTACAGATATGTTCGTTGCAGGTGCGTGTGATTACAAGAAAAGTCTGCGAGCCTTTGGAAGAAGACTCTTTTAGGCCAATTCTTCACCACTATGATGGTCCTAAGTTTCGTCTCGAATTAAATGTCCCCGAGGTACTTGTACATCTCCTTTGTTAAGGATTCGTTACGTCAACAGAACATCTCATGGCATCGTTACGAGTGTTCAACTTTCTGAAAAGCTTATCATTGTTTATCCTTAACCTAATCGACCCATGTTTGGTACACACTACAATTTTGATAGAGGATGACAAGCAAGATATTAACTTAAAACTATCGGATATTCTGGAGCTTAACATAACAAACATGCCATTAACTTTCTATCCTGCTTTGGTCATTGCAGGCGATCTCGCTTTTGGATATTTTTGTAGAAGACAAACCTTCGAGCGTTTGAGGAACGAGAGCTCGGTAGTCTGTATACACTCATTATACAACACAATGAAGGAACTATGAGGAAAGAATGAATATACAGTTGTAAGTTTGAAGCACAATGGAGTTATACAAGTAAAGAATAGGCAATTATCATCTGTAAATATGAACTATGGAATGTAATAAGACTTCTATGAAGAGTTTAATACTTCCTTTTTTGTAATAAATATAGCAAGCTCAAAGATTATTATTTATAAATAATCAAAAGCTGATTTTAGCTTATTGGGTTGGCATGTTGCAAATTTGAGGTAGCATGAGAATTTTCCATCATATTGTTTTGTCCTTCGTCCCCCTTGAAAGTCAAAAATCTTGGGTGTCCATATTTACCTCAGTCGTGCTACATAAACATCAATGTTCACGTAATATTATGTGGTATTATAGTATTGGATATTTTAAAACACAGGCAACTTAATCATCTCCTGTCGCATGCAAATTATGTCACGCTTTCTATCAAATCTTTCTAGCGAAGTAGATTTATCCTAGTTGTATTTGGTGAGTCTCTTAAGCTTCTCATATAAACGTCTTTAGCCTTTAGTAGATTTTGATAAAAAGTTGATGAAATGTGTGGTCGAAAAGTATTAAAATTAATTATTGATTTTGACTACAATTCAAATTTAAATCTTAATTCCTATTCGGTTGATCATTCGCTGTCTAAATAAATAGGGTTGATAGCTCTAATAACAATTGGGTGGACGATGGTGGCTCGTTGAATTTTCTAGGTGGTGTTGAAGGATGGTGGTTTGTTGGCATGAGACCATTTCAAAATTATCTTTGAGGATATTCTCTCTTATTCAATATTTGACCACACAGCTTTATTTTATCCCTTATTCATTGTGATTTTTATTGAATATCTGAAAAATGGTTTATAAATTTAGTACATCTTGTATCAATATTTATTGATATTAGAGATAGAGATTGATTAAATTTTAAACAAGAGCTTGATCAAAGCTTTCTTTTTTTTTTTTTTTTCCTCTTTTTTTTCCCAAAATTCAAATTTTTATAGCTCAAAAGCTTCTTTTGAGAGTTGTGCATGGTATTTTCAATGCCCAAATTTAAAATCACTAATTCATTCTTGTATCCTCCACATTATGAGAGGCTTGGCAATTTCATCAAAATTTAACGTTCGTCACTGTTCAACTATTCAACGTCAAGGACGACCACAAATTTTTAGCCATCATACCACCACTTTTCTCAACTTGCTGTTAGTATTACGAAGTTTTAAAAAATAAATAAAATATAAAATATCTGAATTGATCACTGAGCTTGAACGAGAATATTAATCAATCTCATTCACCTTCAAAGATGACAAAACAAGCTATTCTATTATAGGACGCAACAAACTTAAGGCCCCAAGACCCCACCTCCTCTTACATTAATGAACCATTGTATATACTCCAATTTTTCTTTTCTTTTTTTCTTTTTAAATAATTGAACATATACTCATCAATCACACACTTAAAACTCATCAAATTTGAAAATAAATTTTAAGTTCTGGTGTTAAAATTTACACAACAATGGTGCTCGTTTTGTCCCATAAGAAAATTACACAACTATGTAAATACTGTCTCAGTTAATCTGTACCAAGGCTCCCAATGATGAATCAAATATCGATAGTTTTGACAATTTTGTCCATCAAGTATATAAATCACGAACAAGTAGTAAAGTGGAGGTGAATCCAGATATTGATTCTACGAGGAATAAGTTTTTAACAAAAGTTCTCAATCAATTCCAATTTAGCTCCAATTTCACCATTTTCATGCAAATTGCATCCAAATGCATCCAAAGTCAGGAATTGATTTATGTACAATTAACATATTTACACATATTATGTAGAGATATCCACTCAATTAATCATAAATAAATAAATAAATAATGTACAAATAAGTGCATAATATGCATTTATCTCATTTTCAATCTTAAACTGTTGTTCGTCCAAACAACACTAGTGATTAAACATGCAAGCAAATAACGTAATACTTGAAGCATTGAATAACCTTACAGAACTTGTATCAATTAAAAAAATTATTGACAACTCACAAAAAGTTAACAAATCATACAACTAAACTACTTTTCACTTGGTCAATCAAATAATCACGATTCTTTATATTGGTTATTTTTTGACCCTCAATAGTCAAATATTTTCTTTCATCTCTCGTGTAATACACATCTCAAATTTATTTTTCGATCACATAGTAGGAGAATTCATTCTAAGGTTGATTTTACAATACTCATTTCTTTCTGGACCAAGTTTAGTTTGGATCTCACCAATTGAATGTTACTAGCTTGATATCCCTAAATATGAATGTAACAACCTCCAAGTATCCCTTCGTATTTTGGGATCTTTTATTTGGTTTTCGAAGATACTTTTTACTTTACATTGTAGGCAACCTTTTCCTCGGTATATCGTCTCCTAATTGATAATGATTAAAACCAGATTACTCAAGACTAACTCCATACTACAATATAAGTAACTTTTCTTACGTGTTACGACTACGACAATGTCTTTATTTTTTTGGATATGACTCATTGAAAATCAAAAGGATCTGACATGTGAAGGACTCCTTTAAAGATTATCAAAAGGAAAGTACATGCATTAAAAAATAAAGAAGTCACCTTGGTTAAAGTTCGATGAAAAAAGCACGGAGTCAAAGAGGCTACTTGAAAGAAAAAAGAGGAAATAAAAGTCATGTGTCCAAAATTTTTAGACTAGATAAGATAATTTCGAGGAAGAAATTAATCTAAGAGGAAGAAATGTAATAACCTGAATTTTTACTTACTGTTTCCGTAAGGCCTAAATTTAGTTAAGTCAAACTTGCAGCAAATAACCATACATACGAAGAACATGAAACATTTATTAGTATGTCCATATTTATTTATCATTAAAGTAGGAAAATGAGTTTTAAAATAGTGAACTTTCGGAGAACTGGTGATTAAAAAGTAAGATAAATTTTTTTATTCATGTGCAAAATATTTTATTGTATAAATGTGTGATTGAAAATAAATTTAAAAAGAAATTAAATTTTAAAATAATAGTTGACAAATCTGTCTATACTATCCTGTTTATATTAGAAAATTAGCCGTAGGTGTGAATTCGAAATAGGGTTATTGCAGTTGACCGTGTCACAAATGTTGTTTTGTGTACGTGTATTAGTTCATTACTGCACTTTATTCTAATATTTTGTTCTTTAGGATCACCCTAATTGATGCATCCCATCGGTTTAATGCCATAATTCTTGCACTCAAAATTTCAAAAGCAACGCAAAAATGTCTCTTCCGGCACATTCTCTCGTCTTATTCCCATCCAATTTGGTGACGATTTTTATTAATTTTCTATTATATGTTTCATCAATTTTTATCAAAATCTATTTAAAATTTGATTTTTATTCAAATCGCACAACCGCTGAATTTAATTCAAGATTAATCAGATTCCTTAACCTTTCAGGTAGTTTGATTTGATTTCCAAGTTGATTGGGAGAGAGGGAAAAAAAAAAAGAAAAAAAAAAGGGAATTGCAATGGGAATCACCCTCTCAAATCATTTTCTGATGCTGCAAATCGAGAGATGTTTTTAGGAATTGTTTTGAGTTATTGAACTCATAAATCATAGCACGGCCATCAAGTGAAGTGTAGAAATGGTCCGTGAGTAAGATTTTTGAGCCTTTCCCTTTTCGAATGATATTGCTCACTTTATTTTATTTTTATTATTTTTTGATAACTCAAGTGTTCAAACTTCACCTGACTAATTTTAAGAAGTGGCGGCCTTCCCCCTTGATTCGCCATCTACATAAATTCGAATGCTGTCACAGTTTATACACACTTGAGTCAAACATTCGGGATGCTGTTCTTTTCCCTATAGACCTCTATTTACGACGTGCGGACAGGACCCTCGGAGGGTGACAAAGCGCACCATAACTTTGCCTCTACAGGACAATTGCAGGACAATTGCCTTCTAATTGCCGTGAAGATTCGAATTTCCGATGCTTCGTATAGAACCCTCCTGCTTTACCATTGTGCCATGCTCGTAGAGGCAAAAATTTTTTATTTTATTTATTTTTTGCTTGCTTAAATTGTGAGTATGAAATTTATATGGAAAGAAAATAAATTCTAGACAATTGAATTGCCTAAAACTTATTTGCATGAAAATTGTCATTTAAATGTGTTTGATTGATTCTATTTTAAACCTAAAAAATGTTATACTTATTCATTTTTAATTGTTGGGTAGATGAGTGAAGAGAGAGAGAGATAATATTATCTGGAAAAAAAAAAAAAAAAAAAACTACACTCCCTAAAGAACATATCTTCCTTGTTTTTAAGGAAAACATGGTTATATGACCAAAGTAGAAAAATATTTTATGTGGAAAAGAATATAAATCAAATAGCATAAAAGTAAGAATTTGAGTGAAAAAAATGACATTTTTTTATGAAAGATATTGACAATTAAACGTACCATACAAGTGTTTACAGCACAAAGGCACCTCAAAACTTGTTTCAATTGGTGCAAACCATATCTCAATCGATTACAAATTGTTATTAATGTTCATGTAATAGATGATTCATTAAACATGAAACATGGTGATTAATCCTCCAACTTTTATATGAACATAGAAAACATCTTTAACACTTAATCAAGCTTCATAAAGAATGAAAGAATGTGGAACACAAACTACATTACTAAAAAACCACTCTTTTCAACCTAAATGCAAGGGTCAAGTGAAACCTGTAACCTCCGAGAGCGTGTTTGGTATGTGCATGCTGAGTATGGATAGAATTGGAAAAGTACCACACACAAAATGTTAACTTCTTATTTTTCTTAATACTATCTTAACCACGTTTGTCTACCATTAAAGTAAGAAAATTATTTTTAAAATAGTAAATTCTTAAAGAATATGTAGTTAAAAAGTAATAAAAATTTTGAATTTATATACAAAATATTTTATTATGAGACTTTGTGGTTGAAAATGTGTTTCCGGCAATTTTTTTTTTTTGAAATAATGATAGACAAACAGAAACTTAATTTTGCACACTCCATCATTGACAAAAATGTCATAGCCCTACCATTTTATATGTGTGTAGAGTATGGATAGAAGTGAAAAAGTACAGCACAAGAAAATTTTGATTTTCCGTGCAAAATATTTTATTTCAAGAATATGCAATTGAAAATGAGTTTGACAGAATAAAATTGAAATAATAATAGACAAACAAAAACTTAGCCCATGTTTGGTGTTATTAAAAATCAAAGTCAACAATTAATTTCAATAACACATTTTATGAAATTCACAACTTTTTAATCACACATTTAATCGACTCCCTGCTTATCCAAGGACAGAATAGTATGTCAATACATAGCCACTTTTCACAACTTAAATGATAAAACATGAATGAACCGATTAGATGTGCAATATGCTATGCAAAAAGAGAAGAAAAATTATGAAAAAAGGAAACCATTCACTTTTTCATTTATTACTTCGTCTCGCAAGAAGTCTGCCTTGTATTCAAGATAACAGCTTTCCTCATTATATAGAACATTTCCATACTGATAAAATCCAATTCGCAAATTTACCCAACTCACCCAATTCAACACACACACAAGGAATTTTTAGCCCAAAACGTGGCATTTTAGCAGCCATGGACATGTGAAATCAAATAGAAAACGACATAGTTTAGGGGCTTAGACATGGTTCCTTGGTTAATTGGTAGATAAGGGACTTAGACATGGTTCCTCAGTTAATTGGTAGACAACTGAGACTCGTAACCATATGGGTTCTTGCTGGCCCAGTTCCACTGATCTCGGCACATCTCATCAATGCCATATTTTGCGCTGCAAACACGAGAAATTCTGTCAGGAAAGTGAATGTGGTAGAGAATGTGTCATAACGTTCAACTGGGATAGAACCGGAGGATAAAAATAACCAATTATATATATATAATGAATTTTACATCACCGAGACTAAAGCATTACTAAATTGTCATTTATATATTATGAGAACTGCAGCATTTGGGTAGTATTAGATGGGACTAGATACTATTATGAACAAGATTTTAGCTTTTTATAGTTAGCCTATGTTTGGCTCATGACTCTTTATAAACACTTAACTACTTTTTATCCACACATTTTGAGAGATCCACAAGTATTATCCACCACTAGCTTCTAGCTATTTATAACTTGAAACCATTTAAAACACTACCAAAATGCACTTTTATTTGATTTTCTCCAGTCCTGTTCAGTACCATACACCAAGCACTTAAAAATAACAATTTAGCCTTACATAGGTATCTCAAAATAGTGTTGTAGTGAGTTCAATACTTACTTCCAATTCAATTCACGTTCAGCTTTCTCCGTTGAAGCATATACAACCTCAGCATCACCAGGTCGTCGACCAGCCATCACCAGAGGGATTTTCTAGAAAAGCAGAACAAAAAAATCATGATTACCTGAACTGGAAATAATCAATGCATAATTAAATGCTAACCAACATGTGCAGAGCAACTATTATGACATGTTTGGTCAAAAAAGTAAATTTCAAGGATTATACCTTCCCAGATGCCTTCTCAAATGCAGCTACCATTTCCAAGACTGACGTACCCTTCCCTGTTCCCAGATTGTATATCTCACAGCCTGCAGTCCACGTGTAATAGTTGGAATGAAGTCATAGTGGAAAACCACCATTAGGTACAAAGCAAGAAGAGTAGATAAATTAATTCAAAAAACAAAACAAAAAATGATGTCCAGGTAACAAGCTCCAATTTTTTTTTTTTAGTTCGCAAAATAGCAGGGGGGTGTTTCTAACTAGCTAAACACTATTCTGGAAAAGAAACAAGCTTTTCCTGCAAAGACATGAGCAGCCTTGTTTGCTTCACAGCTAATATAGGAGCAAACTATCCCTGGAAAAGAGGCCATGCGTTTAACTATACAGGACAAAACTGTACCCTCTTGCGCACGAAGACTAGGTCTATGACTAATAAATAAATTGCAACTGTACACAGTTTCAAAAAAGTAAAGTATTCAACAGCTGTCACAATTGTAATGTTGTAAATGAAACACCCATAAATCATGGTGTAATGAAGTATTTAAAGGTCTAGAAACTAAGAGCAAAGCCAATTTATGAAGATATAAGAGTATTTGGAAAAAGTGTTAATGCAACAAACAACAAAACCTAGTACTATCTCAGCTCATGTGCACAATTCATCAATTTTTTTTGTTATGTATATCATTAACTTCCCAGTAACTATGTCAAAAATTTAGATCAGACAATATATGCTTAGAAGGCCCATAAAAGTTAAATGGGAAAAAGGCTGATATAAATCTCACATATCTTCAGATAAAAATAAAAATAAAAAGCCAATAAAAAAACATGATAATGTAATAAGAAAAAGGAACACTTGAGAAATGCCATAGTAGTGTACTATGTGATTTTAGAAGTTACAGTAACATGATGAGTTTAGGAGTTGGGAGTAGGATGATTTTTAGAGTACTAAGTGAACATAAGAATTGCTATATACTCGCACAGAAGACAAACTAAATCAGCTTGTAACACAGTGATGTAATAAGATAAAGGAACACTAAATTTGTCAAAGAACTGTGAAAAATCATTATTTAGGATGCAATTGTACAGCATAATCCTGTTTGACTGTGACTGTAATTACAGTAATCACCTGCATCCTGATTCCTTCATATTCTAGTGTAAGCCTCAAGCCCAAAGATTTTCGTTCAGATTACTGATTGGTTTAACACACATCATGATAAATAAATCATTTTTAACTATAAAACTTTATAGAGAGAATAATGGGCAGGAGCTGGTTCTCAAAACTTCAATCAGGAAATGAACTTGGGCAGGAGCTGGTTCTCAAAATTTGAATCAGGAAATGAACTTGTTTGAAGTACACAACGTAGATAACATTACAACTAAACTAAAACAAGTCTAGCATTGGATTTTGAATGTATAGATCCGCTTGACAAACCTTACGCACGCCTTCCTCAATTTCCCAACCAAAACATAAAAAATCTCAAGCAACAATTCTCACTGTCGTACTCAAGTGTCTAAGAACTATTAGAAGTCTATAAATAAAAGGTATTCAACAAAAAGTTTATCAAACTCACATAGTGAAGTCATATAAGAAAATATAACATCACAAAATTTTGTTCGGTAGAAATGTCCCCGAAATAAGACAGATAAAGAAGAACTCTACATTCTCTGAGTCCATACCTATAGAGGGATCAGATAGCTTGCTCAAAGCAGCAATATGGCCATCTGCTAAATCCACAACATGGATATAATCACGTACCTGAAACATAAAATCCATTATTCTATATTGGTGCATCAAGTAAGAAAGCAAACTACAGTTTTTTTCCAATCTTTTTGGCCTCTGTCACTTTCTAAAATGAGTCAAAGATGACGTGAGACTCAAAAGTCTATAAACAACCTATCCAGAAACTTTAATTATATTATTATTTTCTTTTATTTTTTTTCCTTCTCTTTTCGGCCAAAATGATGGAGGCAGGTGGAAGCTATTAGCATTACTATACTTACTATGAACCGTATTGAGTATAGTTCGTCACAGGCATAGGCACACAGATAATGTACTGAAGTTCATGTTTACCAACTGTATAAAAATTGGCAGCAATTGAATGCCAATAACAATGACTAAACAGAAAAATTAAGCAACTATAAATATGGTCACCATCAATTTCTAACCAAAACTGTTTACCCCTGTGCCATCTTGCGTTGCATAGTCAGATCCAAAAACTGTCAGTGCAGGTCTCCTTCCAACAGCTACTTGCTGCACAAATGGCATGAGATTGTTTGGAATTCCACGGGGATCTTCACCAATATAGCCACTAGGATGTGCACCAACTGGATTGAAGTACCTCAGCAATATAATTTTCCATTCAGAGTCGGAGTTATAGATATCTCGGCATATTTCTTCAATGAAAAGCTGGAAAAATCAATATCGCTAGGTGAACTTCCATAAGAGAAATTTGATAGCAACTTACACAAGGGAACCAAAAGAAAGAAAAAAAGGAACATACACACAGAGATAGAGAAGTTATAAACGGCACTAGCGTAGGCTCTGTCAGGGTTTAAGCCCTAATAATCCGAAAGAGATGATGAATGAAATGTAACACAAAAATGTAGGTTCACTAACAATATGAGAGCTATGTCCACTTGCCACTATAGATTTTCCACTATAACGAAGAAGGAAAATTACAAGGTTTTCCTCACACATCTCCGCCACCTCTCTGTTTCTTCTTATAAATGAAGAGATGGCCTCTCAAGTTTTTAAGACAAAAAAAAAAAAAAAAAAAAAAAAAAAACCTGGTGAAAGGTGAGGTTGGCGCCATATTCACCGGCGAGTTCCTGGACTCTCCGGATGGCAATATCGGAAGAATTGTCCAAATTGTCAACAACAACAGCCTTATACCCGCCCAGCAGCAATTGCAGCACTGTGTGACTCCCAATGTACCCTGCTCCCCCAGTCACCAGTATACTGCCCGACATCGTTTCAATCAAATTCTCGAACACAAGAAACTATAGCAACTACAGAAAATCTAGTATAAGAGTCTTCACTAATGACTAGGATCGGACTCTCTCTATATATATACGAGGACGTGTAAAGAACATGGTAATACACGCAATTTTTTTTGTCGTTTTCTAAAGCATATGATTCTGAGTGGGCGGGCGGTGGTTAATTATTGTTTCCCAGAACAATTTATCAACAAAAAATTGATATGCGACCACGTGATTTAGGGATTTGTTGTTGTGTAAATAAATTAGGATTGATCTGGAACTGGAGTTTTGGATTTGTTTATTTGGTGAATTTTTTGGATTATTTGACCACTTTTGTGGAAAATTGTTGGAATTTCTTCTTTAATTTGTTGGGGTAACCGTACTTATATCATTAAATTATATAGATTTAATTAATGCAAAGATTTATGAATCATTTATTATGACATGCTAACATTGAAATTGATTTTCAATGTTAGATATCATTATTCTTAATTCAAATGAATTAATGCTTGTTTGAACTTTAGGTGTAGTTCTTGTTTATTGAAAAAATAAATAAATAAATCATTGAACCTCACTCAAATTCAATAACGCTCCATTGTATTCGCTTTAATTTGATCAGTCAATCAATATTTAGTTTAATTAATCACTTATTTATTGTTATTACCAAAGTTGACTATATTTGTAACATAAGTAGTGGAATTCATGACTCGACTTATATTTATGAAAACACATTGTTCCTCCAAGGGGTTAGGTTGATAAAGTTGAATATGGATGCCTAAGTTCACGAGGGTATAGGAGAAGTTACGGCAATGCTCAGGGATCACCTCCGGTGCTGCACTTGTCGTCCAATCATGCAAAATCTTGGGAAGACTTTCTTTAGATGATGCAAAGAGAATGTTGTGTCTAATTTTCGTGGCGAATTGATTGAACATATATATAATTTTATAAAATAATTGTGCCTACTCGGTATGTTATACTAATTAAGCATTTGATATGATAAGAAAAGAAATAAAGAATTTGTTTGTTACCATATGCATGATTAACCAACTTATCAAACACACTTACATTATTTTAGTACGAAAAATGAATAATTCGGATTTAATCATATTTGGTACCTTGTATACTATTAATAAATTTGAGTAAATCTCAGTGTTGGTAGATTTGATTAGGGTTGACTTCTGTGACTTTAATTTCAACGATCTAAACTTTAGATTTAGGTGTCTAACATAGTTTTTTCATACAAATCTCTTAATTTTTTTTTTTATAGCCCATCATTGATTTATGCCTTGTCTGGTATGGATTAAAATTAGATTTTTAGTAAATTTTGATAAAAGTTTTTGAACTGTGTGATTAAAAAGTTGTGAAACCTATGAAAGATGTGGTTAACATTGACTTTTGACTTAAATTAAAATTTGATTTAAATCAGTTCCAAAAAGGGGCTTAAGGACGAGAACAAAATATAAATAAATAATATTAATAATAATTTAGGCGGAAAAATTATTTAGCTCTAGGGAGAAATAATAATTTTGGAAAAAAAATTGATAAATGTCATCCAATCTAGTTCGCCAATTTAAAAAAAAAATTAATTTTAATGAGTGGCAATAATTTTATTTTATTTATTTTTTGATTAATATTATTTATCATCAGTAATGTTAGAACATAAAGTTATGTGGCATCATATGATATATTCAATTAAAATTGAAATTATATAATTCATTTAATGACATTAGTGTCATCTAGATTGATATTGTAACATCAATAATCTTAACTAGTATGACACACACACGTCCACAGAGCACATCTCCAAGTGGTAAAAGGGGAGGGTGGAAAAATCCAATTTTGCTTGAAACTGCTGCATCAAAGATTCGAATTTTGAAATATGGATTTGGCTCTTGAGTAAGTGCAAGTGTACAAGCAACATTCTATCCTGTACCCTTGGAGGCATAACCTGCGATTTACCTCCCTCACGATACTCCAGAATAGAGGTGGTGGGGGACCCTCAAAGTTGGGATTCAACCTTTTTTTAGTATCACACACACTCACTCTCTCTCTCTCTCTCTCTCTACCTTTTAATATTTGAACTTGGAATATTGTATTAATATAGATTAGAAATAGGAGCCCTGCTTTTTGATCAACACGTCGGCCTGGGCAAACAAGCTTTTCCTAGAAATAGTGGTGGCCCCCGTGACAGAGTATAATTAGGTTTTGTCCTGTGGCCCCCGTGACAGAGTATAATTAGGTTTTGTCCTTTTACTAATTTTTCTTATCTTATTCCTCTTTTCGTGTTCCTTTGCATAAGATTCGTTTTGATCCAATAAATACAAGATATTTGTTAATTATTCCCAGTCTGAAAATATGGTTTTTCTTTTTCCATTTTCACTTTAAAGATTTTTAAGGTGCATTTTTTTTGGATAAATAGAATAACGAATATTCATCAAGATATTTTCCTTTTCTTCCTTTATTTATTCTTATCGGAATTTTTTTTTTTTCGTCTGACTCAAACGTGATTATTTTTCTATAAATATGAGAATTGTTTAGATAACAACAAGGCCTATCAATTTTTACACAGATTTCATTATTTTGCAACGATAATATTCGACGTCTCATTAATTTTGAAATTTCAATTATCGTTTGTTAATAATATGAATAACTTTGTTAGTTTTGTTATCATACATTGATCCCTATGTTGGAAAGCCCCAGCGAAGAGTCCGTATAATGAAATGTCCCACGTGGAATAAAATATCAAAGTTTTTGTAAGGTTTTCGATTCTTCGATCATTGTCAAATAAATATTAGTTTGGCCCGATTGCCTTTGCTGGTGCCGAGCCTCGTAATATTTTGCACCAAATGAGTCAGACCAAATCAAAAGAAAAGTTAACATAGAGTCGAATTAGTACAATTTACTGGGGAAGGCAGAAAAATTCGCCCTTGCCCCGAACCTATCTCAAGAAAGAAAAAAATCAAAAGACGTTAAGTGGGCTGTAATTTATGTGTGATTGGGTGATTTGGTGGGCTATGGATAAAGTGTGGGTTTGAAGGAGTTATATGCACTGGGCTTATTATAGATAAACATTATCCTTTGCTTCATACTTGGCCGAGAGGAATGGGGGGGGGGGGGGGGGGGCCCCCTTTTTTTCCCCCCCCCCCGACCCGACCCGCTGCTTTACACATTTAAGTGCAACTCCAAATTTCATTGGCACATCAATTAAATTAAAAATTAAAAAAAATATAAATATAATCATTATCGTATCTAATTATATCCAATACAACATATCAAACATGTCTATTTATTTCACTTATGAATTTAAAGAAAAAAAAAAACGTTTCCATTCAAATTCAAATTAGCAGTGATAAATTTTGTCAATCCTACCAAATAATTTTTTCAGTTAAACTTTTTAGGTAAGATTTCGTTATTTAGGCCTAGTTTGGTACCCTTTTTTTTCAAAATGCATTTTTCTCTTTCTTCTTTTCTACCACACATTTTTTATTGAAATGATATTACACGTAGATAAAAAACTTTTCCTTATTTTTCAACCACACATTTTCTATCAATTTACTATTAAAAAATGTATTTTTAAATAAAAATGTCTCCCAAACACCCCCTTAAATTCTATGCAAATAAATAAAGATAAATATTCAAAGCAGTTTACTTTATTTGCTTAGAGTAACTGCAATTCTGGTCACATTGTCTATTTGTCACCTAATATTAGATAATTTGAGAGACCAGCAGACAGACAGCCACGCCTTCAGGTGATATGAATTGGACTTATTTCAGCTAATGGATTATTCTATATGTACAAAATCATGTACAAAATCAATGACAAACTTGACAAGTGGTGGCCCCCTGTTGGTGGAGTGGTGGTGGGGCTAGCCCCCCCACTAACAGGGAGCCGCCACTTGTCAAGTTTGTCAAACTTTTAGTAATTGATTTTGTACTTGTAGACTAATCCTTCAGCTAATATGCCAGGATCAAATTTTTCTTTGACTAAGACATGTTCGGTTGGCTACAATAGTTAAAAGTGAGTTTAACATAACCACACATGATCTTAGTCTAAAATGTATCTTATTTTCATTTGGGATAACTTTGAAAATGGCTGGAGAGTTCTTCCTTTTTTCCACAATAGCCTTTCCTATTAAAAGTACTACTTTACCCTTAATGAGATTATTTGCGAGATCTATCTTATATCTTTAAGGATTTATCAATCAGATCCTATATCTATATTTTTTAATTTTTTGAACACATTTAAATATTCTCTATATGTTAATAGTTCTTTAAAGATTATTGGTTGACCTTTCTTGGTTATGTATCCTTTAAATAATTCTTCTGAGATTTCTTCTTGTATATTTATATGTTTAGTTATGATATCTTCTACTTTTCTTATTTCTCTACTAGTTCCTACAGAATCAAATCGTATATTATTTCTACAATTATAATCTATATCTTTATATATTTTTTCAATTTTTTCTTTACCAATAGGAAATATATTATCAGATTTTTTATCTAATTTAAGTAAGAACGAAACATCTTTTTCATCTAAAAATAAAATAAGATTATTATCGTCATTAGTAGTAGAAGTGGATGCTTGTGAATTGTTCATGAAAATAATTAAAGCATAAGCATGTAAAAGTAAGTAAATAACTTACAGTAATCAAGTAGAAATAGACAGGCTTTCCCTCCAGTATGTTCTTATAGATGCTTTGCATGTACTTAATCAATCTTCTGAATCAAGTAAATATTTAAAATGTTTTTGAAATCATTTGGGTCCACAACTGCTTTCGTAAAAGGCTTTTCAATTAAGGTTGCACTTCTCATTCTAGAGAATTAGTCGTGTTTCCACAGACGCTATCTCACAGTATCCAGAGTCTCTGTTTTCACCTCTATCCAAACTCTATTCAGAATTAAGTTCTTACTTAGAACGAAATTTTAAAAGATAACTCACACACAAGGTGCTACAAATTTTGTTAGAAAAATACCTTTTTCCCCTAAACCATTTATCAAAGACGGGTACTTTGGCATGGCTAACATCCATTCAAAATCAATGTTTTGAAAATCTTTTAAAATCTCTATCTGTACTGTCGAGGAATCATGAGAAACTTAACGAAATCCTTTTATGTAAGCTTTGTTGAACATAACAAACTTTACTTTGATATTCATAGATTGAAATTGTACATGCTTACAAACTATATTTACATACCTTTGGTACTCACCTTATGAAGTTTAGAACTCCATAAGTGATTACCTTATTACACGCTTTCCTATCTTCAAGCTATCTAATATTTTTCTGAATACAAGTGGTGTATACAGATTACAAAAGATTTCTTCTCAATATGTTTAAGAGATAAGCTATTTCGAGATATCTTTCTCCTTCCTTCATACCCCTTTTTATAGTAGATTTTGGAATTTTATCTTGGACAGGTGTTTTCCACCTTTCTTTGTTGGGTAGCTAGGCCATCTTATCTCCACCGAATTCTTCATTGTCTTCTTGTTGGGTGGAACCTCTTCCCTTGAAATTAGGTGCCTTATCTTTTGAGTTTGTCTGCCACTTGTAACCATTGGTAGGGAGTGATTACAATTATAGAGACTTTTCTTGTACTATCTTCTGTCTTCTAGTAGCTACAGTTTTTCTTTAATAAATTTCTTTATTAAAGTAGTGATAAAGGGCTACTTTAGTCACCATCACTTTTCCATTTTTGAATTAAAGAATTCTGCAGGGAATTCTTCATCATTAAGGGATGCTTGACTCATATCTTCAACTACACAGTATTCACAATGGTGATCACTGTAATTCCAAAGTAATTTGCATAATTCTTTAGCCATATCCTCTGATCCGTGCACTTGGTTGGATATAATTGCAGATAATAAATGATCGAGATAACAAATATCTTCTTCTTTGGTATCCATCCTTGCATTGGAATAGATAATATGATCTTCAGATGGATAAACCCATATTTTTTCTTTTTCAGTAATTATCTGAGTTACATGTTCAAATATCTCTTTATACCCTTTTGCTCGTCTGTAGGGCATCATATTTAGAATATCTTGATATCCATTTTTAACAACCTTTTGATTGGTTGGTAAAAAATGTTGATTTGTGATTCCCATTTTGATCACATGGAAAGATGGATGCATATATTCAAGAATAGGATCCCACTCCATGGTTGCTGAATGAAATCTGATATATATATTTGTTGTTTTAACAATTTCAGTATATCTTTTAATAGCTTTCCTGATGTTGGCTGGAAGTTGAGCTATCTCTTTGAGATCTTTGCTAGGATATATACAGAGTATATTTCCTATCTCAAAACAATTTCGAACCCAATTGACTGGTGCTCCTGGATAAAAATTTATCTTGTTGTATTTTGAATAGTGGAGAGTCTTCATCCACTTTCCAATTTCCAAATACCAGTCTGAAAGAATATTAAAAATAACAATAAAGAATGTTACTTCTTCATGGTTATCTTTTCTGGAAAATTTTGCTTCATGGCATATCTTGATAATATCTTTTGGATCTATCCTTTCAATAGAAAGTTTAGATTGAGTTTGGCTCTGTGAAGAGCTACCTTCTCTTTTGATATCTTGAATATCTTTATTACCAGTAATAAGTTTGAATATTCCCTGTAAAGGGGTTCCTATTACTTTCTTTTCTTTCCCATTATCCTCGGGGGAGAGCGCTAGTATTTACAAGTCCCTGCGAAGGGATACTAGTTTTAGTTCAAGTAACTTCTGCCTCAAGGGCTATATTTTTGCCTCGAAGGCTATCTTGGATATTTTGAATTTGGGTTTCCAAATAGGAAACTTTTATCTCAGGTATCTGGACTTTCGTCCTTAATTGTTCCAGCTCCATTCCTGCTAAGATAATTAGGAAGAAAGTTAGTTTTACCTTTTATATATTCAATATCAAATTTGAAATATGAGAACCAAATTTGTATCCTAATAATATATCTATTGGTAATAGATGGATCAACATTATTTTTCAAAAATGCTTTAACTTGAGTATTATCAGTCCTGATCAAAAACTTCTTTGGTAATAGATAATCTTCATATTTCTGAACTCCTCTTTTCACAGCAATGAGTTCTTTTCTATTCGTCTCATATCTTGTTTCAACCTCTTTAAATGTCCCTGATGTATAACCTGCAAGTATCTCAGGACAAGAACAATCTTTTTCACATTTATATTATTTATGATTCTTTTTCACCTTTAACATTGCTCCCCAGTAATGATCTGAAGCATCAGTTTCAAGGATAAAGAAGTCTTCTTCTTGTGGTATTATAAGTTTGGGCAACACTTTTAGTTCTTCTTTAACTTTCCTTATATTTTCAGAATCTTGTTTTTCCCAAGACCACATTATATTTTTTCTTAACTTTGGAAGAAAATAATTTTTTAATTTGGCGCAATTTTCAATGAATCCTTCAGCATAATTTAATATACCAAGGAAGTTTTGTAATTGTTTTTTATCTTTGATTTCTTCAGGAAATTCTTGGAGTTTTTCTCCAATGTGAGATTGCAATTGCAATTCTCCTTCTTTTATAAATAATCCTAAAAATTTTATCTCTGTTCTAGCTATCTTAGCTTTCTTTTGAGAAAGTGTAATACCATGTTTTTTCATAATATAACAAAATTTCTCAAGATGTTCAATATGTTCATCAATATTATTTGAATGAATAAGTAAATCATCTACATATGCAATACAAAAATGAGTAATAGGTTTGATTACCTCATCCATTCTTCTTTGGAATATCCGTGGTGCATTTATCAACCCAAATGGCATTACATTCCATTCATATTGTCCTAAAGGATTGGGGGTACTAAATGCAGTTAATGGTTTACTTTCTTCTGTAAGCATGATTTGCCAGAACCCTGACTTACAATCAAATTTTGAAAATATCTTTTTGTTCTGTACTTGTTTAATAAGGGTGTCCTTATTTGGTAAGTAATATCCATCAAATTTAGTAATTTCATTTAATTTTTTGTAGTTTATCACCATTCTGGCTTTTCCTCTTTTTATCTCACTATATTTTCTAACCATAAAGGCTGGGCTACTATATGGGCTTTTACTAGGCCTGATTAATCTAGCTTCTAGTAATTCTTTTATTTGGTTTTTAAATTCTTCTTGATCATCAACACTATATATCATAGGTTTGACTCTTACTATAGTGTCTGGATTAATTAATTCTATCTTTGCCTTTACTTTGTCTGTATTCCATTTTTCTAAAAGATTTCAGAATATGTTTTAGAAATTTCTTTTTTCAATTTTTCTAATCTATTTTCTGTTGTCATTTTTAAAACTGTAACTGATTTAAATTTTTCTGTACTCCAACATTCACCACGCTGGGTTGAGGAACTCTGATGATTTATATCTCTATATACAATTGTAACAGCTTTATTTATTTTTCGTGTAAATATTTTATGTGCACAAGGTGTTGTGAACATATACTTATCAATATATTGTGTAAATGGTGCATATTTTAATAGAAAATTTTATCCTAATAAAATATCACATCTTATTGTGGTTGACATGTATATTGTATCAACAAATACTTCTCTAAAAAAAATTAGAAAAGGTACTTGCGTAGCATACTTGCTATATATTACCTTATTTCCACCTGCTGTTATAGCAGTGACTATTTTCTTTGAATTGTATTTCCAGTATTCAAATGGTAGTACATTTGGTAAGTATAAACTTATTGTACTTCCTGTATCTAAGTAAGCATGAAATTTAATCCTACAATAACTTTTTATATTGAGTGTAATTTCAATATATGGACTCATGGGATTAGTACTTATTACTCTTTCCATGATAATAATGATTTCATATTTTCATCTATTCTTGAAATGATAATTGGATTATCGTCAATCGTTATTTTCAAATATCTTTGATAGATTTTATATGGACTATATTTCTCAAAAAAGTTCATTCCTAGTAGAATAGGTGAACGATCTACTCCATATAACTCATCTTTATATAAAATTATTTCTTTAATATATTCTTTCTGATCCTCTCCTACAAGTATAAGAGGGAATTTAACATATTTTCTTATTTCAAGATTATTTCCCAAATAATCTTTAAATATATATGGTTCTGGTATTTCAAAATCTATTAAGTGATTAACAAATTTAGCATTTACATGGCTTTTATCTGCTCCAGTATCTATGAGGACAAGAAGATTCTTCTTAAACCCTTCTTGGTTTACATATCTTGTCTTGATGTAATATTGTGAACTTGATGGTTCAGCAACACTTAAATTCTTAAGTCTGCTTATCCTAGAGTCTTGTCTAGAGAGAAATCTTGCAATAAGATTATCTCCTTCTAAGCTGACACTATTTCTTCTTATTAATTTTCCTTCAGAATTAATTTCTTTTGCTTGTTTATGAAAATCAAGCATTATTTGTTCTGGTATCGTTACTTCATGTTCTTAGTATTTTTTAGGAGGTATATATTGTGCTAATTCCTCAAAATCTTTGTGTATGATAATATTATCGGTTATCTTTCTTAGATTATTATGATGGCTAGTACTAAAAACAAAAATTGATCTTATGCTTATACTAATAGCCTTACTTCTTCGTAGCATTTTCAAATTTCCAATTCTATAGTATAGATTGAAACTTTGGTCAATATTTTCATCATTTAAAGATATTGCATAATTTGGTTTCACTGTAAATATTATTTTCTGATAAACTAAGTTTCCTACAACTGTTCCTAATAGAGTATTTATAGGATCTTGTAAGATTCTATTGTCCATACAGTAGATTTCTATTGGTATATTCATGCCTTCTCTAAAGAATCATTTGATCATTATCTGGATTCCTCCTAATTCAATACATTTTAATTTATTTCTTACATTCTCTGGAATTTTAGATAATTTTTGTTTTACCCATTCTTTTGTAATTATAGGAATTCTTGCTTTTCCTACAGTATCTTCTATATTGATAGACATTTCTTTATAATTCATACTTACAATTGTTTTATTTACTCTTGGTAAAATTCCTAAGAATCCTTGATGGAATACATCTTTTTCCTGTAAATCTAATATCTTTTTAGTAATTCCTGCGTATTTTTTAATATCAAAGGTAATTTCTCGATTAATACCTTCTATAGAATCTTCAACTTCTTCAGTTGTTTCAATTTCTATTTCTGATTGTTGTATCTCCTGATTCATGTATACTATTTCCTCATAATCTTCTTCTGATGAGGATGTATCTAATTCATCAGTGCTACTGCATTCACTACTTAGATCTCCAAAATATTCTATTGGTTCTATGTCACTATCTTCTTGAAATTTTTCATAAATTTTAAGAGTTTTTATATTTTGTTTATCTTTCTTTTTAGGATATTGAGGGGCAATGTGTCCTTCTTCGTTGCAAATAAAACATCTACATTTTTTAATGTTTCTTGGTTTAAACTTTTTATTCCAATTTCTTTTCTTGAAATATTTTTTATATGGTTTAAAATTCCTTTTATTGAATTTTTTATAATTCTTGAATTTTCTCTTATATGGTTTATATTTCTTTTTATGGTATCCAAATTGTTCAATTTGACCATTATCTTTATAGCAACATAATGAATTCTTTCTTATTTTATAAGTCTTTTTATTTTCTAGTGCTTCTCTACACCATATACCTATCATTCTTCTTGTGAATTCAATTCTACTTCCAAGACTATCTATTTCAACTCCTTCCTCTTTTCCTAGAGGTAATAATTTCTCATATTCTTTTAATAACTTAATTCCTTGTGGGAATGGTAACTTTGTAAAATAAGATCTTAATATAGGTTTATTTTCCTGATAATCTCCTCGATTAAGTATATAATATAATTCTTCAAATTTACATGTATATCTTTCTAACTCACACATATCACATATCTTCAAATTTTCCATTGCAATCATTCCCTGATTATATTCATCTTGTTTTCTTTCTTCTTCATTAAAAGTATGCCTATCTCCTAAAAATTCTGTTCTTAAGATTTTTTCAAATCTTTTTAATATTTCCTGTATATTTTGTTCATTTAAAGTATTTCTATTATCCAATACCTCAGTTCTATTTACTCCATATTTTATTCTTCCTTTAATAATTTCTGGTAACTTTCTCCACCATTCAGAAACAATTCCTCTGAATGTATGTTCTATAAATCCAAAAACTGTATATGTTTCCCATTTGTTAAATTGTATTGCTAAATCTGTACTTTTCATCTATGTTTCAATAGCCTTATTTTTATCTATACAGTCTAAATCTAACCATACTCCTGTTGTGTGAATTGATTCATTATAGGATTTTATTGGATTTATTTCTTTTATAGATTGTTTTCTTACATTTCCAGTGTATCTTTTCTGTATTTTTCTATATTGGTTAATATCAGCCTTATCAAGTATTGGGGTACCATAAGAATAATCTTGTTCTTCATCACTACTAAATTCTACTTTTATATTCTGACTTGAAGATGGATTAGTGTTCATTTTTATATTTTCCATTTTTTCAATTAATTCTTCTAGCTGTTTTTTATATTCTTCATACTCTTCTCATGTAGATTCTAAGAATTTTTGTTCTATTTCTTCTACGTCTGTTATCATATATTGTTTTTTTTCATGTTTTTTTCCTTTATTATTTTCTTTTTGTGTTATCCTAAAATCTTGAGGTGGATTAATTATAATCCTATTTTTTCCCTTAAGACTTTTATCTAAAAGAGCATTTTCTACTTGTAGATTTTGTTCTAGGTTTTCTAATCTTTTATGTATATCTCCAAAATTTTCATTTGTGGTGTTTTTAGGCAAATAAGGATAACTAGGTTTTTTATGTTTTTCAACTTTTTTCAAAAATTTTTCAATTATATTTTCTTTATCTACTATATTCATCATAATTTTTGGTTCGTGACATGGCTCTGATACCATCTCATCGGAGTGTGCAGCGGAGGGGTTAATATTTTTAAGCCAATTAAAATCTTTATAAGTATCTAAAATGTCACAATAGAATTTATAAAATTCACTATTTTTTATTAATACTTTTTCTTTGATGATTTTATTTAATTCTTTAATTCTTCTTCTCAGATTAAGAATTAGTTTGTATATATCATTTCCTGTTTTGATTGTATTATTATCAATAGAAACGTTTTTATTTTTTAATTTTGGATCTAAATATTCTGTAAAGAATCATTTCAGTTCTTCTTCTAAATATTCTAATTCATTTTCTGTCGCATTTCTTAGATCAATAAAATTTTCTATAATATTTGAATTTAAATTAATTAAAGATTTTTGGTCTATATTTTCTTGAGGATCTATTTGAATGTTTTTATACATTGTAGTGGCTTTAGTTGCAATTTTTCTATAAGGGGTATTTTTGGAAATATGGTTGTTTGAAGACTATTTTTCAAATGTTCTCATTTCTTAGTCTATTTTAAAAAACCTTCCTTTTATTTAGGCTGTTTGGATGTATTTCCCTTTTCATTTCCTGTGGAATCACAATAATCTCTTCGACTAAACAAAAACAACTACCAAGTATTTTAAACTTCACAAAGATTCTGAGATAAAACTAGAGAATACAACACTACAATTCTTTCTACGTTGAAACCAAAATATCATGGCTATTTATCGATTCATTCACTGTGATTTGCGTCATTGTTTCAAACTATATATATATATATATATATAAATAGGGTACAATACAAATTGTTGAATTATTTTATGTCGTTCTCGATCACTATTATCTTTTGCATCAGTCTTTATGCGGAATGAGAGATACCAAGGACTTTCCAGGCTCAGTATCCTCCAATTTGATCAAAACATCTAATAATGCCAAGACCGAAAACAACAAAACCAAGAAAGAATCCCAAACGCTTGCTGCTTGAAGAATGCCCACGTTGTTATTGCAATCACAAAGACAATCACAAAGGCCAAGGAAATTGGAGAAGAAAAGGCACATAGAAGATAACACAAAGTATTCGCCTTTTTCACCAATGCAATAACACAGACAACCACACGGCCAAGGAAGCTACATACAAAAGTTGTGATTAGGGTGTAAGAGTGGGCCAAGCCCAATAGGTGATCAAGTGAATTGCTAAGTGGATCACTCACCATAAGCCATTCAAGGAGCCGGGGAAATGGGCCATGAGCAACAATGATAAAATCAGGTTGCTTCAAATGGGCCCAAGTGATTTTAGGTCGAGCCATATTATTATGAGGAACTGAATTTTAGTTTAGTCAATTGGTCAATGCCGATTGAAAAAATCATACCAAGTTACATCATAGCTCGGGAGGTACTTTGACAACAATTTGTCTATCAAACTTCCACATTAGTGTCAAAGGCTTGCAAGGAAACATTATTACTTGTTAGTAATAATTCCAAAAGCGGGAACCAATAAAATTGAAAATCAATTACTTTCATCGATGTTTAGAAGGCCTTTGCAACCTTTGAATTTTACAAATGGCAAGACCTTAGTTCCCATTTTTGAAGGATTATATTGTATATGTATCTTTTCAAATCGTACCACTTTTTCTGACACAATATTTCTAATAAAGTGCAACCTAACATCAATGTGCAGGGGTGTTTGAGAAAAATAGGATTTTTGCATGGATGTATAGAAGATTGATTATCTAAATATACTTCCAAATAGTCATTTAAAACACAAAGTTCATGAGGCAAACCTTTAAACTGCAAAGCTTCTTTAATTGCTTCAATAGTAGCAATATATTTTAATTCGCTCGTGGATAGTATAACTATGTATTGTAACTGTGATTTCTAACTAGCGCAAGTGTTAGAAAATTAGCACCAAATTTTAGACCTACATCACTAGTTCTCTTTAAATACCTTAACATCAATTTTAAGGCTTCCTAATGCTCGGGATCCGAATTTGACATGTACATACTAAGAGTACTAACAACAAAGGCTAAACCCAATCTAGTACAAACTATCAAATATATAATAGATCCAATCACATCAGAGTTTGGGATCTTATTCATATACTTTATTTCTTTTTCATTACATGGAGCATGATTTTTAAATAACAAAAAGTGATTAGCTAAAGATAATGTAATAGATTTACAATCATGTATGTCAAATCTTTCAACATCTTTGAAACATAAGAGGACTGACGCAAAAACAAAACAAATTTTTTTACCATCTCTTTCAATTTTCATACCTAGGATTCTCTTAGCTTCACCTTGATCTTCCATGTCAAATTCGCCATTGAACTTTTTTTTTTCTTTTATCTTACTTATCCATTTGGGTGATGAACTAATGAAGAGCATATCATCCACATATAGCAACAAAAACACATAGTCATTATTAGCATAATCATATTAGAAATACAGGTAATGATCAAACTTGTTCCTTTGAAACCCTCTAGTGAGTGCAAAAGAATCGAATCTTTTATACCACTGTCTAAGTGGTTGCTTTAATCCATATAAAGACCTTTTATAAAAACACACATGATCAAGTTTTAGCTTGTCTTTAAAACCTTTTAGTTGATTCATAAATATTTGCTTATCAAGTTCACCATGTAAGAAAGTAGTTTGTATATCAAGTTGTTCAAGTTTCCAGTCAAAATTTGCAACTAATGCAAGCATGACTCTAATAATGGCGTACTTAACAACTGGTAAAAAAATCTCGTTATGATCAACCCCCTCCTTCTGTATGTATCCTTTAGCCATTAACCTAACTTTAAATCTTAAGCGTTCAGATGTACTAGTACCCTGCTTAACCTTAAAAACCTACTTACAATTAACTGTAGATTTATTCTTAGATCTAGTTATTAGTTTCCAAGTTTGATTCTTTTTTAAGGAGCTCATATCCTCTTTCATTGCCTTAAACCACTTCTCAAATTGTTCACTCTTCATTGCCTCCTCAAAAGTTTTTGTCTATCTATCAACTAGCTCTTCATAGCTATCATGAACAAAAGCTAACTTAGACTCATATCCAAATCTTCTAGGTGCTCTTGATTGTCTTCTCTATCTATCCATAGCTAAAATATAATCTGCTAAGGGGTTCTCTTCCTTAGGATGTTCTTCTATCACACTTTTTCTCTATTTTCAATTTCAGGTTGTCGAACTTGAGTCTCCGCCTCATTAAGGGTGGTAAGTATAAATATGCTAAGTTTTCCTAACTCCACCTTCAAGTGATTTCTCTCTTCACATTTCTCTTCTTCATCTACAGGTTCAGAATCAGTCTTAAGGTAAGGTATCTCAACCTCTTTAAATGTGAAATCTCTACTCACAATGATTGTAACCTCCCATTGGCTTCTATCCCATAGCCTGTAACCCTTGACACCCTCTGGGTAACCTATAAATACATATTTCCTAGATCTAGGTTCAACCTTTCCTTCAATTCGATGAGAAAAAGAAATATAACCAAAAGTTTTAAGCATAGAATAATCAATTAATTTACCAAACTATTTTTCATGAGGAGTGACGCCATTCAATGCAGCAAATGAATCAAATTAATCAAATAACAAGTAGTCATAACAGCTTCGTCCGAAAATGACTTTGGGATACCAGAACTTAATATTACGCAATGCACTTTATCAAGTATAATTCTATTCATCCCTTTAACTATCTCGCTTTGCTGGAAAGTGTAAGGAATAGTCCATTTTCTTTGCACATATTGTCCAATTCGGTGTTACAAAACTCTAGGCCATTATAAGTTCTCAAAAACTTGATCCTTTTGCCAATTCGATTTTCAACTTGTATTTTCCAGTTATTAAAATTGAGGAAAGTATCAGACTCGAACTCATCCTTTAAAATATAAACCCATACTTTTCTCGTGTGATCATCAATGATAGAAAAGAAAATACCTATTTTAACTCCAAGTGGAATTACTAGTAGGACCCCTACAAATCTGAATGCACATATTCAAGCATGCATTTAGTTTTATGAACACTCATGGAGAAAAAAGATCCATCATGTTTACCAAGCACACGATAATCACAAAAAGATATATCAGACACATAATCATTACCAAAAGAACAATTTTCATTAAGTAGTTTAAGACCCTTAATACCATAAGTGCAAGTATATTATGTCATTTATGTGTGTGATTAACCTTGCAAAAAGAGATGAAGGAATCTAAACCTTTTATGACTTTTTAGTAGTGATATAAATATCATTTCTCCTAATTTTCTTGATGGAAACAACTGCACCCTTAACCAATTTTAAAACTCCATTCCCAATTTTACCAATGAAGTCAGCCTTTTCAAGTTTCCTTACTGAAATTAAGTTTCTAGATAGTTCAGAAATATATCTAACATCTTTTAAAGTATACACAAAATCAGTATCGAACTTTAAGGTAGTATTACCAATTCTAGAAATAGTATAAATAGAATTGTCACATAGCACAATATGCCCATCATTTGATTTATACAAGTTTTTAAACCAAGCTTTTTGTGGTATTATATGAAAAGATGCACCAGAATCAAGTATTCGATCATGCAAATGAAAATTGACAGTTAGATTCAATTCAGCAGGACAAATAACAGGACTTGTAATCATATGCATTTTACCATCATCAACATTGGAAGTGGAAAACAACACATTTACCTTATCTATATCTTTACCCTTCGACATACCCTTTTCTTTATAGCAGTCTTTTATAAAATGTCACATATTCTCACAGCCATAATATTTCTTAACAATGGTCCTAGATTTTGACCTAAACCAACATTTTCCCTTTCTATTGCCTCCATTACTACTTGTCTCGCTACTACTTTGAAAATCATTATGAATGTTTTGCCTAAATTGAATTATATTCCTCACCATGTGAATCTCTCACCTTTTTTTTTTATCATATTTTTCAGTTTTAATCTCCATCTCCTTATTTATAAGAGAATCAATGACAATTTCAACCATCAAAGTGTCCGTACCGTACTTAATCGCATTTTTAACTTCCTTATAAGTGTTAGGCATGGAATTAAATAAAATTATGGTCTTGTAGGTTTCAATCACTGACTTTTCATATTAACAATATCTTGAACAAGTTTGTTAAATATGTCTAAATTGTTATCAAGATCGTTTGAAAGATTCATTTTAAAATTGAAAAAGCATTCAAGTAAGTAAAGCTTGTTAGGCGTAGATTTGAGAAAATACAAGTTCTCAAAAAAATTTCAAAGTTCTTTAGTGGTTTTTAGTTTGCCCACATTCTCAAAACAGAGTTAGAGAAATACAGAATAATTAAAGAATAAGCAGGCACATTAACATCTTCTTTTTGTCCATTTGAAAAATTAGCAGAAAAATTGGATTCAATGACTTTTGAAACTTTTTGTTGGACCAAAGTACCTCTCATCTTTTGTTGCCGTGTAGAAAAATCACATTTTCTGTTAAAATTCACAAATCAAAATTTTAAGTTGTCGTTTTTACGAATCAATCCAAAAGTGTACAAAATCACAATTAAGCCACACAAAGTAGTCATAGGGTCGTAGACAATATTCATCGTTCTAGATTCCTAAGGTTTCGAAAGATTTATGATCTTAGATCTAGGAAATATTCAAACGGGTGAGGTCTAGGTGTTTTAATGAATTAACGGTGCAACAAAAGAGTATATCAACCAAAACAATTTTAATCAGGACAATTTCACACAGTATACCACAAAGATAATAAATGGATTTTATCAAAAATAAATACTTCAATCACCAAATAGCAAGTAATTTTTAATTTCTAGCACAAGCAATGTTACCCCCACACAGTAATCTCCAATCTTATTATCACCCACACGATGACGCGCTTTGCTAAAATTTAGCCAGGTTAAATCAATTTACCAGAGCGAACCACATCTGAAGGTCCATGAAATCAAGATATGCGAATCTGTTATTTTATGGCCACCACTATTCACCATAAAGTTTCATCAAATGTACCAACATGTTTGCATGCCTAATTAACAATATCAATACGTTGAGAAAAATAATATAAACAAACTGTCTAAAAAAAATATCTTCAGATTCACTACCACATGTCGTCGCATCGATTGTTGTAGACACCATGTGCCATGCAGAGAAGAGCGCCTCCACCTACTAAGTTTGGTCTAGTCTCTGTTTGTCCAGTCGGTGATTGGTTTGGTCTCCTATCAATTTTGAGAAAAATCGATTTTTGTTCGATTTTAGACCCAAAAAATCCCACTACAAGCTCTGATACTAGATGTTGATGCGGAATGAGAGATCACCAAGCATTTTTCGGGCTCAGTATCCTCCAATTTGATTAAAACCTTTAACAATGTTAAGACCGAAAAAAAAACAAAACTAATAAATAATCCCAAACTCATGTTGTTTGAAGAATGCCCTCTTAGAACACATAATAGGAATGTTATTGCAACTACAAAGGCGATCGCATAGGCCAAGGAAATTGGAGAAGAAAAGCATAAAGAAGAGAAAACAAAGCAGACGCCATTTTTCACCAAAGGAGAGAAACAAATGTAGTAACTCATACAACCACATGGCCAAGGAAGTAGCATATATAAATTGCGATTAGGGTGTATGGGTGGGCCTAGCCCAATAGGTGATCAAGTAGATTGCTAAGTGGGCCATATAGTATGAGCCATCCAAGGAGTTGGGAAATAGTCTATGAGCAACACTGATCAAATCAAGTTACTTCAAATGGCCCAAGTGGTTGTAGGTTGAGCGTATTATAATGAGGAATTAACTTTTAGTTTAGTCAATGCCGACTAAGAAAAAATCATATCGAGTTACATCATATTTTGGGAGGTCGTTTGACAATAGTTTGCCTAACAATTAGTTCCCAACTTGTAATCACTCTTCAATGCTGCCACCCAATAATCTTCCTGGAAAATATCATGAATATTTTTGTGAAGGCACTGAAAATAATGATGAAAACCAAAAGCTCAAATTTCATCTCGAATGTGGACAATTATGAAAAAAGGAAACATTTTCTCATCATAATGCCTAGTCTCTTTTTTTACTGTGTAGGAAACAAGATACAAACAACGATTATTGATAAAAAAAACTCATACTAACATATCAATAGTTTCAATACAGTAAGTACTTGTATCTTAGAGATGTTTGAGCACTCTTATCATAGCCCATGATGAGTTAATAGATAAAAACAATGTCGAGTTCTTAGTAATGGGAGAGAATCAACTTCAATAATATCAGATAAGAGGGTGGATTTCTAGGGACTCAAATCTGCAAAATATAATGTCAAATAAATTATTGTATACTTATTCTATGTCCACTATGATCAAGAGATGCATACTCAATGCATGAATTTTTGCACAAAAGTGTAAATATTTAAATTTTAGGAAATCAAAGCAAACAACCAAGAAAAGTTGAAGTACCAGAAAGAAAACAACATATGTACAATTCAAACAACAATATGATATACGTGAAGAATATGCAAGTTAAGGTGATATATTAGGCCATGACTTTGCAGAATACCAAAATGCAAGTGGAGCAACCATGTAAATCATCCGACAGAATATTATGCCCATCAACAAAAGGCCAACTAGATATATATTGTCGCAAAAAGATTCGTTGAAGGTCTATTAATTAGAGAGAATGAGCACTAGCCACTGAGCAGTAATGGGCTTTCAATTAGTGATTGCAAATTCCTTAGCTTCTAATAATTGAAAGTTGGGAAAGTGATAAAGACAAGTTCAACTTTAGAAGTACTGAGCAATCAAAGGATTGGCAAGATTTATTTTTTGATGGCATCTCTGATCAAATAGAAAATAATTCTTTATTCCAAACTTTTATGATAATAGCATAATATTACAAAATCTAGTTAAGTTAAAAATAAAAGGATGATCTCATGACCAAGCAAGTAGTAATTGAAGAAACCCAAATAATGTCACTTGAGAAGAAAGAAACCCAATCAATTATTTTTTGATGGCATCTCTGATCAAATAGAAAATAATTCTTTATTCCAAACTTTTATGATTATAGCATAATATTACAAAATCCAGTTATGTTAAGGATAAAAGGATGATCTCATGACCAAGCATGTAGTAATGGAAGAAACCCAAATAATGTCACTCGAGAAGAAAGAAATCCAGTCAATTACAAATGGACGATAAAAACAAATAGATACATGATCCTTGAAGAAAGTAAGAAGCATGGAAGCCGGTCATCAACTTTAATGTCATCAAGAGGACAAGTAATGCTTCCTATCTTTGCTAAAGAGAATGGAGTACGTAAATCAAATGAAATGGTGAAATCAAAACAATAACAACATGTGAAAGATGATCAGTACCAATCTTATGTACAGATAGCTTGAAAGACAAACATATTGCAATATTTCATCCAGTATTTTATTAGATGTTTCCTATTTAAGTTACATTTGTTTAATGTAAGAATGAATGTTGACCTAAAACAATTAAGCTGAAACAAGTTTGATCGAGAAAATCGAAAACCATGGATCAGGTGTATACATCCAATGATATTTGAGAAGGTCTCGTTTGCTCTAGTTTCACACAGTTCTAAGCTCTCTCAACCCTCCAAAAAATGATGGTGTATGATATGAATTTTTCAATGATTGAACTTAGGGATCAAAACCTTTTATATAGCCAAACTCCCATTAAGCGATGGATTCAATTATCAATTTTGATTGTCCAATTAATGGGTACATTTCTCGAATTATAATTCCATGAATGTTGAAACTAAAGATAATGTTGGATTACATTGATTGAAGAAAATGAATCAGTTACATTCTCTTACTTGCGCACGTTTAACCCAATGTCTTAAGTTAATCCAATTGATTGTCCTTCTTAAGAAATTAAACACGTGAATCATGGTAATGAGTCCTCTAATAATGAGTACCTTCCATGTATTACAACATATTTTGCTCCTCGAGAATTATTCTTCACATTGTAACAATATTTAATAAAAAACCCCATGTATTTATTATTAGTCCTATATAGATGTATCTTTCAAATAAATTAAGGTGCGCATAAATATAAGAAAACATCACAATAAATAAGAGTATCATACAAAAATTGTATATACCATTACATGGTGGAACCAAGACCCATTTTCTCTACATGATCCTCAAATATTAGTGGTGGCATACCTTTAGTCAAAGGATCAGCGATAATCCATTCAGTGCTTGCGTGCTCAATGACCACTTCTTTCTTTAACATGTTCTCATATGGCTAAATACTTAATGTTGATATGTTTCCTACAACTAAAACTTTTGTTGTTTTTAGCCGTAAAAATAGCAACTAATTGTCGCATTGAATTCTTAATGGCCTATAAATAGAATTTACAACTCTAAGCCTAGATATAAAAGTCTTGATCCATACACCATGTGAAATAGCCTTAAAACATGAAATGAAATTGACTTCCATCGTAGAATTAGCAGTCAAGGTTTGTTTGGCACTCCTCTATGATACAGCTCCATCAACCATCATAAAAATATACCCTAACGCTTATTTGCATGAATCAACATAGTTAGGGAAGTCTAAATCTGAGTATTCAATCACTTTCAGATTATCCATCCATTTATACATCTGTAATTTTTTTGTTCCTTGAAAATACCTCATTACTTTCTTTCCTGCTCTCTACTGGTCCATATTGAATTACTCTGATATTGTCCTAATATTTATATGACAAATGCAATGTCAGATTTTGTACAGATCTGAGCATATAGCAGGCATTTGACAGTAAAAGCATATGGAATATTCTTCATTTGTTCCATTTTTAGATCATTTTTAGGGATATTGGTTCAAATTGAACATATCACCATTCACAATGAGAGTTAAATTTAATGAACGATCATTCATTCGAAATTTCTCTAACATTTTATTGATATAGGTTTTATAAGATAGACCCAAAATCCCTCGTAATTTGTCTCTATATGAATTTTAATGCCAATAACATATGATGTCTCTCCCATATATTTTATATCAAAATGTTTATAGAGGAATTATTTCACCTCATGCAAGGAACCCTTATCACTGATTGCAAGCAAAATATCGTCCACGCATAAAAATAAAAAAAAATAAAAAATAAAAAACTTACTCCCATTGACCTTTGAGTATATACAATGATTCTTGGGATTTTTACCAAATCCAAATAAAGAAATTACTTCATGAAATTTAAAAATCATTGACGGAATTTTAGACCGTATATAGATTTCTCGAACTCACAGGCCAAATGCTCACATCATTAGAGGAAAATCATTTAAGTTGTTTCATATAATCCTTATCATCTAAATCTTCATTGAGAAATATTGTTTCCACATCCATTTGTTGCCACTTAATGTCAAATTTTTCTACTAATGCTAAAATAGTATGCAGAGAATCTTCAGATGCCGGAAAAGGTCTACATATAATGGATTCCCTCTTTTTGAGTAAATCACATATTAGCAAGTCTCGCTTTGTATCTCTTAATGTTGCTTAGAAAGTTTTTTTTTCCTTAAAGACCCATTTACAGTCAATAGCTTTTGCATCACTAGGCAATTCAACAAGGTCCCAGACTCTATTACTCTTCATGGAACTAATCTCTTCCTTCATGGCATTGTACCGTAATATTGACTCTTTGCAACGCATGGCTTGTGAAAATGACTTGAAATCATTTTTGACTCCAATACTATAGTCAAGTTCTTGTAAGTACATTTCATAATCATTAGAAATTGCTATCCTTTTAGTTCTACTAGATCTTTTTAATGCAGAACCATCATTTTTTTAGAAGTTCGTGGTTCAATTACTTGTTCAGAAAGCTCTGATAATTCCCGAACTACTTGATCTATTTGAACTTGTTAGCAACTTATGAATTTTCAGTGATTGGTTCTTCAACACCTGTTTGTACTTGAGGGGTGCTATGAGTTATGACCAATATGTCACTTGAGGTGGAATGTTGTGATTCTAAATGATTTTGTTTTGATAGCTCTCACTTGTCAAGTTATTCTCACGAAATTTTGTATTTCTTGATTCCATAATCGTAGTTTATGAGATGGACAATAAAATATGTACCATTTAGGTCTTTCGACATATCCAATGATATACCTAATAATGGTTCTTGGCTCTAACTTCTTTTATTGTGGATTATAGACCTTCACTTCAGACCGACACTCCTTAATGCTCATATATATGTAAACTTGATTTCATCCTTTTAATAGTTTAAATGACGTCTTTGGGATAGCATTGGTTGGAACTCAATTTAATATATACACTATCATTAAAGTGCTTCGGTCCACAAGGATTTAGAAAGATTGGACCTATTAAGCATACTCTGCACTATGTCCAATGTTCGATTTCTTTTTTTACCACACCATTCTGGTTCGCTAAACCAGGTGTGTGTGTGTGTGTGTATAAAGATGGTGAAATATTTTCGACCTCGTGAGTCCATATTTGGACTACATATATCAGTATGTATGGTTTCTAATATGTCCAAATTCATGTTTGCACCTTTCTTGAACTTACTGGTATATTTTCCTTTAATGTAATCATAAGTCAAAAAATCAGTGAAATCTAGAATACCAAGTACCATATCATTTACTAATCTTTTAATTCTTTCTGTAGAGATATGTCCTAATCATGAGTCCTACATCACAGAGGAGTCTTCGTTAATACACCGTTTAGAGCCAGTATGAACAGTCATTGTCGAACTATAAGTGATATTATTTTACAAATTAATAGGATAAAAATCATCAAACAAAATATTATTTCCAACCCCATTAAAATTATAAACAAGTTGAATAACGCATTTGAAAAATGAAAAGAATATCTCAAGGGAACAAGTCTAGAAATAGAAATCAAGTTTCATTAAAAACTTCGAACCTAAAAGGTCCTATCTAATTGCCAAAAAAAAGTCACTACTTAACGTTAAAACGCATGTTCCTATAACCTCTACATGTGAGTCTATATTGTTTTTGAATAGGATATTTTGATCACTTTCCATTGATTCCTTAGGTTTTGCATACCCTGCACGGATTTTGCAACATGGATTGTGGATCTAGAGTCGATCTACCTAGTGTTAATATTTACATTAATCTTATTAGATTTATAACAAACAAATGAGATTGTATTACATTTATCCTCAAGTTATTTCTTGAATTTAGAGTAATCTTTCTTCATGTGAGCCCGTCTTGTTCTCGAATAAGATATTTTGCTCACTTTCTACTGATTTTCTTAGGTTTTGTATACACTACAAAGAGTCTGTGATATAGATTGTAGATCCAAAGTCAATCCACCAGATATTAATATTTACACTAACCATATTAGAATCATAACATACAAATGAGATTTCAATTACTTTTATCCTCAAATCGTTTCTTAAATTTGGTGCAATCAATCTTTATATGTCCCTCCTTTTTATAGAGAAACACTTGTCCTCTTCCTTGATATCAGCTTGGGGCGGTATTTAAAATTTGCCCTTCTGATTAGCTTGAACTTTTCCCTTTCCATGGTTATAGTCAGCATTACACTTTTACCTTGTTATATCCCTAGCCTTACTTTCCTTTCAACACACATAGTCATTAATTCATTGATTGATCATTTATCATTATATGTGTTGTACGAGATTTTGAAAGGTTCGTATTGTTGTGTGAGAGTGTTTAGGATGCAGTACATAATTAAACATTCGAACATCTCAACCTCAAGTTTCTTAAGTTGAGCAATAATATCTCTCATTTGCATGATGTGCTCGCTTACACTTTTTCGCACTCGTGAGCTTTATGGATGAGAACTTCATTATAAGGGTGCTAGCTAATGCCTTATCTAATGTGATGAATTGATCATCAATGGTCCTTATCAAGTCCTAAACCTTGTCATACTGATTAATGAAACCATGTTACTTGCAAATATTTTATTCTTTATAAACATTACTTTGAGGCAATTAGATTGCTTCTATTTTTCATATGCGCGATGTTTGCTGTTGTGTTGGCATTGGTGATTTTACGTGATTCATGTTTCCTAATAGCATAGTTAAATCCAGCCTAACTGTAGAAGAATTCTCTCATTCCATGCTTTATAGTTGTCACACTTTAATTCAAAAATATCGCAACAAATATTAGAGAAATTAGCTTTTTGTGAAGCTACATAATATTAAAAATATTTTTGTTAAAATTGAGGCTTAGTTGAATAGATAACGTATTTTACCAATGCAAATCATACTAAAATTGAATATAATGACATAAAATTTGCCAGTTGGTTAAATTTTTAATTCAAGCATATTCAATTATTTCTTATGATAGAATTATCAAATCGTGCACTTAATTCATAATTTTTGTGGGCATATTATGAAACAATATGATATTTTATTCTAATTAATTATATAAATATAGCAAAAGTTCCTGTGGAACCAAATTTATTATATAAAATATTATTAATTACAATTTAATGTTCTTAACTCTTTATGTTATCCTAAACTTAATATATAATTTCATTAAACTAAAAATGTTGTGGTTAATCTCTAATTAAATAAAACTATATAAATCACTAGACATCATCTCTTTTATGCATGAACAGTTAATTGGCTCATTTAAACAATTACAGGTCATTCCATAATGACCCAGTAAAGAATGGTTTATTGTATTTAAATGGTATCTATTATTGAAAACGAACAGTCATCTTCATTTTATTTTTTTTGAAAACCAGAGTCATCTTCAACCTCCAACAGGGTTAAGATTGACCCTATTCTGACCCGTCTCATAATCAACCTTCTCAACATCAAAACTCAATTTTGAAAACACATAAAAGTTAGAAAATTTATTTTTTTGAGAAAAAAATCAGATAGAAAAAATGAGATTTGCTGATTTCTTGTAAAATACCACGGTAAAGGTTATGGTGCTTAGATACCAAATGTGAGAATGAATATCAATCCAAAACAATTATAATTCCATGAATGATGAAACTAAAGATAACATTTGACCACATTGATTAAAGAAAATGAATTGGTTACATTTAAATCCTATTATGTATTATAATAGTTTGACTTGATTATTGTATATATATTACAAAATCCCCTATCAAATACAACCCTACCTTGTTACTTTATCAAATACAAACAAAGCCCAACTATCCAGATGTAAGCCAAATACTTCATCTGCATCAATAACTTAGTTTACTTAACTAGTTCTTGAGTTTTTATTCCTATTTTGTGCATTTGGTAAGGGATAATTGCAATTACTAAAACTAATTTGCGCTGTCATGGCATTCTACTCCTATTTGTTAACACCATGGACAATTCATATAGTTACTCTTATAACTAAACCAACCATAGCAAGTACCCGACTATCCATCTTCAAGCCGATTATTGTTATTATTTTAGGGATAATGCTGAAAACACCTACTATTATATAGAAAAATCAACCTATAACACGCAACTCTGATGGTACTCTTGATCAGGAGTGGACCCACATGGGGTCATGTGGAGTCAAGTGACCCTGCAATTTTATTTTATTTTTGAAAATTTTTTTTGTACTTGCCCAAACTCCAAGTTGCCTTGATTCACTATATGTCCGTGACTGCTTTCTTTCCTCTTTTCTTCTCACGGCGACAGGGACTATTTACATCTGCCTAACTGCTCTCTTTAGCGTTTCCTTTCTTTTTCTCACGGCGGCAGCGGCCACTCACTACACAAAAATAGATTGGCTTCTTCATTTGCTTTTTCACTGCAAGAGTTACAACTCTGTTGATTCCACGATCCATTAGCTATTTGACCACCAAAATAGATATCAATTTCCAAGAGTAGATGATCTATTCAATCAATTAGTAGGTGTAAAGGTCCGCTCCTAATTTTACCGTTGATTTACTTAACAATTAGTGGTGTTTTGTCCAATCTCTTTAGCATTTTAAAACTTTTAGGTCTATTTTAACCAATTTAATTAATCTTTTTAGATGGAGAGAGTTTAATACTTTGTGTTCTATTTTCATTTTTCTTTGCTTTTCAATTGCAGACAATTATATCAATGTCATTTTTTTCACTTGTATGTAAACATAATCGAGCATTTACTAAATAATCTTTCTCAAAGATTCATGCTCGATTTTATATGATTTTAATTTAATATGATGTTTTAGTTTTAATTGTCTCTCGGCTTTAAAGCTGTTAAATGCATCTTTGCATTTTAACAATGTTCTAACCAATGTCTTCTTCGATCTTTTATTAGAAACCGAGATTTCTACTGGTTTAAATTAAGTCTGAAATGATGAAAGTATCAGTCATTTGAGCGAGGATCAGAAAATGATGAAACGCGTAGACTACAATTATAGTAATTTATGGACTTATTTTGACTCCATAATGCAAAAATCTGACTCCGTCCCTGCTTTTGATCACAAACACTTATTAAATTGCTTGATATTCTCCGAAACACACTTTCTATAGCGTAACATGAGCGACCTTCGATTATATGTCTTGATGGTATGCTACTTGTAGGTAAGTAACATTCTCTGTTTGCAAGGATCTAACCCATTTCAAGGAGCTATTAGACAATTTGTGATATTTATAAACCCGACTCACAACTTCTACATTTGTCAATAGTTTGATTTTTGAGATCAAACATGATATCACTTTCATACCCCAAACCTTAGATGAAGCTCAACATAGGGCAATACGCAGTGTGCAGAGTTCGATTCCCCGCAAGGTGGAATTGGTTTTGTTGTAAGCGGGAGTTATCATATGGGTTAACAGCCTTGGCCTATCCATGTGCTCTCTACCCTGGCTCCTGGGAGGCACATCCTGCGATTTACCTCCTTCACGATGGCCCAGGGCAGGGTCGGTGGGGGCCCTTAAGGTTGGTATTCAACCTTTTTTTTTTTTTTTTCAATTGTGTTATAACCCATCTTATCCCCGACAATCACATCCTACATTTAGTATTAGTAGTGAGTTTGATTGTGTTAGTCCTGTGACAACTCGAATCCTTAACGATTTGAGTGTCACTAAAACTTAAAATAAACTTAAATAAAACGGTTAAAAGAAATAAATAAGATTTTTATAAAAATAATCATGATCCAACATTATCTAGTATTTTTAAACAAAATATGTTTGACATAACTTAATTGAGTTCAACATATATATAAATAAATAAATAAATAATAGACATTGCTTCATAAATATTATTTTAAATATCCCGCAACTGCATCTATCTCTGCATCGGCCTCCCTAAACCTCTATTTTTTTGAAAGATAGGAAAAAATATTGCGAGATAAAATCACAATAAGTGTACGTGAGTAATTTAATTCTTGTATATGCATTTCAAGGAAAAAATTTATACTCACATAGGGAGACATAAAAATTGGACAGACCTTAGTACCAAATTTTTGTGCATAGCACTACTATACTCCTATCCTTACAAAATCTTACATAATATGGACTATAACTTAAACATAGCCGGGAAATAACATAGAGAATTACTCATAAAATAACACACTAACACACTTACAATTTCATTCGACATATCAAATGATAAATTGACTGTTAGACTAAAACTCGAGCTTCCCGTGCTTGTATGTTACCACGTGTGTGTATAATATATTTAATATATGTTTAAAAGGTAAAGAGGGAAAGAGAGATGTATACGTAGAGAGATAAAAAGTGATAAATGTAGAAAGAGTGTATAATAAATTGTCGAAACGTGTGGTATTGTGTCAATTTTTTGATCATGTGTAAAAAAGTTGAAGGAAATGGTTAGATGTTGATAGGGATGACAATTCGGCTCGTCGACTTTGGTCCATCAGTGGCTAGGCCGGGGAAAAGCTTGAGCCGGCCCGCAGGCCTTATTCCACAAAAAAAAAAAAAAAATAATAGAGCCCCAAAAAATGCTACTTTTCCTTATTTATAAAAATTAAAAAAAAAATAGAAGAAGCATAAAAAAGAAAGCCTACCCGGCTCGGTTCGAAAAAAGCTCGGGTCAAGCCTAATTTTTTTGATCGAGTTTTTGATCGGCTTAGTTCGGACCCAAAAAAAGCTCGCACATTTTACTCAAGCCTTGAGTTTCGACTCGTAAGTCAATTCGACTCAACTCGTTGACATCCTTAAATGTTGGGCACAATCAGTACAAGAAAATTGAAATTTATCTTGGCTTAAAATTTGATATAAAGAATGTACGTGGTCAAATCAATTCCCTTGATCCGAAATTTGGTATAAAGTATGTTGTCAAATCAATTATCTTTAATCACGG
>NC_036258.1:12596023-12597183 GCF_002742605.1 Olea europaea var. sylvestris | reverse complement strand
TCTTAACGTATGTTTTGGCACAATACCTAAGCACATTACAAAAAGGTTTTAGTATTTAGTATGATTAACTTAAAAATAATCTATAAAAATAATCTATACTGTTGGGTTGTGATGCCAAATTATCTCTTGTGGCAATGGTGATAAGGCTAAGGCCCAAAACCATTTTCTATTGAAACCTGCAATTGCCCAATAACGTGCACTAACCCAGTTACCTGAGTTCAATTGCACTAAAGTCCTGTTTAAAGCGTGGCACTTTAATTGTTCGAGCCTCACACAATTTCTTCTTTGTTTAAGGAGCAACCTGGAAAATTAGATTGGAATCTAATCATTGGTTAGAAGGAAGTGCATAAAAATTGTCTTTGTTGTCATATTCTTTCATTCTTAGGGTTTTCGCCATGTATGTATGCTTTGAGACTTTTCTTTTCTCTTTCATTTTCATCTTCCAATCTCTGATTTTAAGTTGGTTTTCTCTCTAATTCTCTATATAATCCTGATAATTCGTGTATAGATAAGAGGTGGTGTGAGTTCATCCTTCCTTGTGGCTTCATTTAATCAGTAAAGGCGTGTTTGAGCATTTGGGTTAGGGTTTTGGTCACACGGACGGGTACAATTCATTTTTTGTTTGAGCCTCATTGAAACATCTTCATCATTGATGCCTTGGATGTATCTTGAAAAAGCAATAAAGAAACTCTTGCATTTTTTTTAAAGTTTCTGTAGATTTCTCAAGTTTGATGAATATTTTGGTTTGATACTTTGTATAACAATGGTATCAGAGCCTATCAGTTGGCTATTTTGGGTAAATCGAACCTCGTTCTGGTGATAGAATGTTGATTTTGACAATATTAGGGGTTGTAAACCTTAGATCTGGTAAATATGAAACGAATCTGAGTAGTTCTTGGGAAAAAATAATCTGCGATGTCGCGATCTGTCCATACCTAATTGTGTAGACTGTTGTTTGGTGATATCTATTGGTGGTCAAGTGAAATGACCAGCACTCTGGTATTGTTCCTTGACTGGTTTTGGGAAACATCTTTCAGTTTGAACAAATTATTGATTGATTGTCTCTTCCATGTTTTTGATAAACTGTTATATGCTTACTTAGATTGTAGTATTTTTGTGATTCTATACTTTGTGTGTTTCTTAAAGTTATGTACTAAGAC
>NC_036258.1:12590467-12594322 GCF_002742605.1 Olea europaea var. sylvestris | reverse complement strand
GCTCAACTCGTTAAAACTTGGCTCGTGGGCGGCTCGGGCTTGTCAAATGACGAGCCCGAGCCCGAGCCGAGCAGGGGGCTCGATCCCACGAGCTGCACCTGCTTGGCTCGTCGAGCCCACGAGCTATTTTGACGAGCCCACGAGTCCAAAAATATAATTTTTTTTAAAAAAAAAGGTGCAAAAAATGTACAAAAAAAATAAAAAAAACACGAGCTCGCGAGTGGCTCGTGGGCTTGGCTCATTTTTTACGAGCCACGAGCCCAAGCTTAGTCGGCTCGGCTCGGTCCATTGCCATCACTAGGTGTAGGTCTTTCTTTTAAGATATAAGTCTAAAACTTTTGAAAAATTCAAAAATGGGAAGGTTCTAATTGAAAATCAAATATCCGTAAAGATTAAAGTTTTAAGAACTGATATTGGCTTAGAATTTTGTAATTATGAATTTGATATGTTCTGTAAGCAAAATGGTATATTGAGACATAAAACTGTCTCATATACTCCCCAATAAAATGGGGTTACAAAAAGGATGAACAGAACATTACTTGATAAGGTCAAGTGTATGATGGTGAGATTAGGAGTGCCTAAGGTTCTATGGAGAGATGTCGTTTTTATTGTAGCATATATAGTAAATAGGACACTTTCCAGTGCACTGGAAGGTAAAGCCCCTGAAAAGAAACGGTTTGGAAAACTCCCTAACTATTCTTACCTTAGAGTTTTTGGGTGTACTGCCTATTCCCACCAAAACCTAGGAAAACAGGATCCAAGATCTCAATAGTATGTCTTATTAGGTTATCCTGAAGGTATTAGGTTATCCTGAAGGTATTAAAGGTTATAGGTTATGGGCTAGAGATCTAGGAAGATATGAGATAATAACATGTAGATATGTTGTCTTAAATGAATAAGAAATGCCAGTCTGCTAACCCTGAAACTTCTAATGTGACAAGGTTTTCAAGTGGAATTGAGATCTCAGTCCGATTCTATTCAAAATGATCAAGGGATTGTTGAACCTACACAACCTCAAATTCAAATTGAAACAGAAAATTAGTGTGTAGGAACAGGATCAAACTGAGACTAATAACCCAGCTAACAAAATTACCTGAGTGCCTATCAATTGGCTAGGGATAGACCTAGAAGAAACATAAGAGAACTTGTTTGATATGATGATTATCTATCTTTCTCTGTCTTGTCTTATCATGATCTAGCTTATAAAGAGCCTAAGACATATAATGAAGTTATGTGTCATAATCAATCTAGTAGGTGGGAATCTACTATGAAGGAAGTGTAGAATAATTTAATGCTTTAAATCATCGGATCTTTCATGTTAAATTATCAAGAAATACATAAATAGGGCGGAAGCGTACCTGAATCAGACATGGTTAATGCAATAATGAATTACGCGATCTTGTCTTCCAAATCTACACGCAGTCTCATTTTTCTCTCTGTGATGGGATGTAGAAGAGAATGGATAATACGTACGTGTGATCTGGAGACCATAATCGTATTTATATAGCGACACCCTTTGACCTAATTCGGCCCATCATAGAATTAGGACATGGGCATGGTCTCTACACATATGTAAACCCATATTTAATTGGATACAGTAAAGCCCAAAACCGAAGTCTTATTAGATTACTTTAATTGGGCTCAACCGAATTCGATAGCCTTTAATTTAACACACAATTATTTACACATATAAGCCCATCGATAGATTAAAAAATCATTACAATCTCCCCCTTGGGCTATATGTATCACCTTATAATTGTGCATTAAATCTAACCTTATGAGCACTACTGGATGTATCCCCAAACAATTCCGTCCATCAATCATATCAACATAGAATCAAAGCGGCTTTCGCTACTTTTATGTAGTTAAACCCATCAATGGTCACATATATCGATATAACCGAATGACATGGATCAAGCATGGAAATTACATGTGATGTGATCTGTAACATGCCTATTTCCAACTGGTCCACCTTAATGCCTTAGTGAGATCATTTTAAACAAGCTCAGAGATAATAAACCAAATATCTTTAACCTTAAACCGTATCCAAAATAATAGTACATATGTCCAATATGAAAAGCAAAAGTACAAACTCCCATTGAAACTAAATATCTTCAAGAGACACTATACCCATATGAGCAGTGTGCTCATGAAAGACCTTGGGTATCAATCCCTTAGTGAGCGGATCCGCAATCATGGAGTTTGTCCCAATATGCTCTATTGACAATTGTCCACTCTGAACTCTTTCTTTAATAACCAGGAACTTGATCTCCATATGTCTTGACTTCTTTGAGCTCCTTTTGTTATTGGAATACGGCACTGCTAATTTATTGTTACAAAATATCTTAAGTGGTTTTTCTATATTGTCCAAAATGCGCAGCCCAGTGATAAAATTACGCAGCCATATTTCATGATTTGATGCCTCATAACACGTTATAAACTCAACTGCCATAGTGGAAGTAGCTATGAGTGTCTGCTTAACACTCTTCCAGGAAATAGCACCTCCAGCAAGCAGGTAAATATAGCCTGAAGTGGATCTCCTACTATCTTGGCATCCCACGAAATCGGAATCAGAATAACCGATGATCTCCAACTAATCCGATCTCCTGTATATGAGCATGTAGTCTTTTGTTCTATGTAAATACCGCATCACCCGTTTGGCTGCTTTCCAATGATCCATTCCCGGGTTACTTAAATATCTCCCCAGCATCCCAACAATGTACGCTATATCCGGACGCGTACAAACCTGAGCATACATTAGACTCCTTATAGTTGAGGAATAAGGAATTTTCTGCATTTCTTTAATTTTCAAGTCATTTTTAGGGTATTGACTTAAGCTGAACTTGTCTCATTTAGTCACAGGGGTGTCACCTGGTTTACAATTTTGCATGCCATATTTTTTAAGTATCTTTTCGATATAGCTCTTTTGTGATAATCTAAGAATACCACGAGAACGATCTCGGTGTATCTGAATTCCTAATACAAAAGAGGTGTTACCAAGATCTTTCATCTCAAAATTCTTTGTTAGAAATCTCTTGATTTCATGCAATAAGAAACCAGAAAAATATACTTGCTCCCACTGAACTTGTGGTATATACAATTATGGACCAAATTCATCTCAAAACCAAATGAGATGATCACCTGATGAAACTTGTAATACCATTGACGAGACGCTTGTTTGAGTCCGTAGATGGATTTCTTTAATTTACAAACCATTTGCTTTGCATCGTCCGATACAAAGTTTTCTGATTGTACCATATAAATTGTTTCATTAACGTCACCATTAAGAAACGTTATCTTAACATCCATCTGATGTAGCTTAAGATCGAAATGCATTACCAATGCCATTATGTCCTGAAAGAGTCTTTCGAAGAAATCGAAGAGAAAGTCTCTTTATAATCAATGCATTCTTTCTGTGTAAAGCCCTTTGCGACAAGACGAGCCTTATACCTCTCTACATCACCTTTCGAATCCCTCTTGGTCTTAAATATCCATTTGCAACCAATTGGTTTAACACCTTCAGGCAATGGAACGAGGTCACATACGTCATTGTCCTTCATGGACTTTATCTTTTCATTCATGGCATCGAGCCACTTTTGAGAGTTATAACTTTTCATGGCTTGACGGAAGTTGATCGGATCATCTTCCACCATTCCAATGTTAACTTCATGTTCTTGAAGAAATGCGATGTAATCATTCGAAACTACACTTCTCCTCTCTCTAGTGGATCTTTTTAACGGCATTGATTCTTGAGGCTGTAGAGTTTGTTCTACTAGAACAATTTGTTGATCTTGGGAGGGAGGTATGACATTGTCTTGATCCAGAGTTACTTCTTGAACAATATCAGGGATAGAA
>NC_036258.1:12580916-12587187 GCF_002742605.1 Olea europaea var. sylvestris | reverse complement strand
CAAATAATCGTCACACATTTATCATCACAGGTGCACGTGTATTCGGCTAAATATTGACCTTCCTTTGAGCCGACCAATATTCCCATGAATAATACATGTACAAACACCTTTTAATATTCTAAGTTAATCAATTTCCACAAGAGAGGTTGCTTTGGCAATATGTTGCTTTAATTAACCAACTTTCGAATATTATATCTCTTAAAAGAGTCCTTAGTACCAAAATTTGAGAAAGAGAATCACCAATTTTGTATATTTTGATTAGTTTTAAACGTTAGGGGCCTTAGGATTAATAATTCAAAACTTTAAGGGGTAAAAATAATTAATTCCAAACTTTAGGGGTTGAAATTAATAAAATTGAAACTTTAGGGACGATAATTAATTAATTCAAAACTTTAGAGGATCAATTAGAACAAATTTTAAAACATTAGGGGCCGAAATTGACCAATTCAAAACTTTAGGGATCAAATTTTGAAATTTTGAAACTTTGGCGGTCAATTTGAATTAATTATAAACTTTGGGGCCAATTTGAATTAATAATTAAAGTTTGAGAGCTTAAATTATAAAATTCAGAACTTTAATGGCTTGAATTAATTAATTTTTTAAACCTTAGGGACTGAATTATTAAATCCAAAACTTATAGGCCCAAATCTGAATATAACTTAAATGTTAGGGACTGAAACCTTAATTTTATAACCCTAACCCTAATTACAAGCAGGGGCCTCAAATTATCCAATTTACACGGGTCCCCAAATCAACCCAAAACTGAAACCCTAAAATTTTCTTCTCTTCTCCTTCTTGGCGGTAGCACACTCCGGCGCCTGTGGCACGCCCACGCAGCAGTGGCGCTGCTGCCTAGGCAGCACCGCCACTGCCCGCTGCCGGGAATTATTATTATTTTTTAACTAATTCATATAATCTGAATTCAAAATCAAATTTTCAACCCAAAAAACTGTAATTCCTTTAAATTCATAATCTTAAAATTCTTCAACCTTTTAATTCAAATAATGAAAGATAATCAAGAATGACATACCGCAATTTTTTCAAATTCAACCAAAATAGATCCAAATTTGTTAAATCTGAAAACTTCAAAAGAATATTGTAAGAACTAAATAAATTATTTGATTCTCTTAATGATTCAATATGAAAAGGCTCTAATACCACTTGTAGAATAATATAATACTTTAAATCACCGGATCTTTCATGTTAAATCATCAAGAAATACATAAATATGGTGGAAGCGTACCTGAATCAGACATGGTTAATGCAATAATGAATTACACGGTCTTGTCTTCTAAATCTACACGCAGTCTCCTTTTTCACTCTGTGATGGGATGCAGAAGAGAATGAATAATACATACGTGTGATCTGGGGACCATAACCGTATTTATATAGCGATGCCCTTTGACCTAATTCGCCCCATCATAGAATCAGGACTTGGGCCCGGTCTCCACACATATGTAAACTCATACTTTAATTGGATACATTAAAGCCCAAAATCGAAGCTTTATTGATCACTTTAATTGGGCTAAATCGAATGCGATAACCTTTAATTTAACACACAATTATTTACACATATAAGCACATCGATGGATTAAAAAATCCTTACGGGAAGAAATGGGTTCCTTAATGAAAAATAAAATTTGGGTTCTTGTTTCAAGACCCATAGACAAATCCATTGTTGACTGTAAATGAATTTATAAGATAAAAGAAGGCAATTCTGATATTGAACCTTTAAGATTTAAGGCCAGACTTGTAGTTAAGGGGTTTACACAAAAACAGGGTATGGACTACAATGAACTATTTTCACCGGTTGTGAAATATACTACTATTAGAGTTTTACTTACATTAGTTGCTCATCATGATTGGGAACTTAAACAAATGGATGTAAAGACAGTTTTCTTACATGGTGATTTAGAAGAAACCATTTACACGTCTTAACCTGAAGGTGTTGTAAATGAATCCAAATATGACTTTGTATGTCTGCTTTAAAAATCCTTGTATGGATTAAAACAATCACCTAGACAATGGTATAAAAGATTTGATAACTTTGCTATGACTCTGTTGGTTTTGTAAAAAACTCTTCTGATCATTGCCTTTACTTTAAAAGGAATTTTGAATCAGTTATATATGTTTATCTGTTACTATATGTTGATGACATGCACCTAATTGACCTGATTTGAAATAGTTTGTATATATTGAATATGTTCTATCTAAGTTCTTCATACATGAATCAAAATCTATTTTCTTACCTTTAGCTAGTAATTTCAAACTTAGTAAAGAACAATATCCAATTGATGAATCTGATATAAGAAATATGGAAAAGGATCCCCATGCTAATCCTGTGGGATCTATCATGTATACTGTGGTCTGTTCTAGATCTAATGTAGTTCATGCTATTAGTACTCTACGTACATTTATGGCCAACCCTGGTCCTGAACACTGGGAAGCTCTTAAGTGGCTTTTCAGGTATTTGAAAGGCACTTCCCAGTTAGAATTAATGTTTAAAAACTGCAATCAATGGGTGATAATAAAAGGCTTTGTTGATGCTGCCTTTGTTGGTGATAGAGACAATAGAAAATCTCTATCTGCTTATATGTTTACTCTTTGTAGTACTTGTGTAAGTTGGAAAACTTTGTTGTAGCCTATTGTTGCCTTGTCAATAACAGAGATTGAATATTTGGCAGCTACAGAGGCTATAAACGAAGCCTTGAGGCTCAAAGTGTTGTCAATTGAAATTAATATACTTATTGAACCCGTTATTGTTTATTCTGATAGCCAAAGTGCAATAAACTTGTGTGAAATCTTGTTGTCATGAAAGAACAAAACATATAGATGTAAAGTTACATTTTATTAGAGCTATAATCTCTAGTGAATCTTTCTTTCTTGAAAAAAATCCTACACGATTCAATCCATCATATTCTTTTAAAGTTTAAATCATGTTTGGCACTCCTGAATATTGATATTGGTTAAATTTTGGTTTGCAGGAGCTATTTGTTGTCAAATGGAAGACTACTATGATTTTTGAAAATCCATTGGCATCAAGGTGGATGATGTTGGATCATGATGCCAAATTATCTCTTGGGGCATTGATGATAAGGCTGAGGTCCAAAATCATTTTCTATTAAAATCTATAATTGCTCCAGTTACTCGAGTCCAATTGCAATAAAGTCACGTTGAAGGCTCGGCACTTTTATTGTTGTAACCTCACACGATTTCTTCTTTGTTTAAGGAGCCACCTGGACGTTAGATTGGAATCTATTCATTGGTTGGAAGCAAGTGCATAAATATTGCTTTTGTTGCCATATTTTTTCATTTTTAGGGTTTGCATCGTGCGTGTATGCTTTGAGATTTTTCCTCTCTCTTTCGTGTTCATCTTCCAATCTCTGATTGAAAGTTGGTTTTCTTTCCAATTCTTTGTATAATCTTGATACTTCCTGTACTGATAAGAGGTGGTGTAAGTTTATAAGTCCTTATGGCTTCCTTTAATCAATAAAGGCATGCTTGAGGATTTGGGTTAGGTTTTGGTCACACAAATGGGTACAATTCATTTTTTGCTCTGAGCCCCATTTAAACATCTTCATTCATAATGCCTTAGATGCATCTTGATAAAGCAATAATGGAACTCTTGCGTTTTTTGAAATTGAATATTTTGGTTTGATACTTTGCATAACATATACGGCTAGTCATTGCACTTGAATAGAAATTTAATTTTCAACGTAGCAAAGTTAATTTCTTATCATTTGTTTTTGTAGGCCAGTCTACCGTAATACATTGTACTTCCCACTTTGTGATTTCCTTTGCAATTTTTTTATTGATGAGTTGCAATGTCGTTGCTCGTTGGAGTTGATCATCGACAATTGGTCTAAAGGAAAGATACCTCCCTTGGTTACATAATGTTGTTGATGATGATTTGGGCATTCGATTGTTAATGGTAGAAAGATGGACCGTCTTCCTTGATAAGAAGTTGTAATCTATATTGTTTCAATTTAAATACTTATTTTACGAAAAGTAATTAATACTTTCTATCATTTTATTAGTTGTTTTGTACGTAAATTAAATTAGTTTAAATCTTATATGCTTATGCATTGTAATGATTAGCATGATTATCAAATAAACTCATATTTTCTCCTTTTAATTTCTCTGCATTCTCTCCAATTTCTTCTCTCTTTCCCTTTCTTTCCCCTTCTTCTACAAGTCTCATTCTTGTTCAGGTGTGTTCGTTGTCAATTTTTGTTCTCCTCAATTTCCAACTATTAAAAACTTAGTATAGAAAATCAATTATACTCATTCCTGATTAGTCACGAAGTTGATAAAGGTACCATATCATGGTTCAAGAAAAATGAAGACCTAACGGTTCCGAGGAGGTAAAGAAACTAGCTACATATGCCTCTAATTGAGGACAAACAGGTGATAAAGTTCGTAGGAATTGCTATAGAAGAGTTGGCATGATAAAGAAAATTAAATGATATATCAATATTTAAGATATGTAAGAGGAAACAAAAAACAAGGTGAATCCAATGTGTTTTTTTAGTTTCTCCTTTCTTTACTGGCCTCACAAAATTGTGGTGGCTTTTAAGTCATTTGACTCATATTTGATCTTGCATCATTAACATTCAACGTCATCATGACATTTATTTGATATTTTACTGTCATGAAGAAGAAACAAAGAAGGCTCACAAATGGAATAGAAAGAAGGAAGCAAAAGACATTACGGGAAAACATGCATTGTTTACTAAGCTTTGTAGTGAGATTCACTTTCTTCTGAAGAGCCTATTTTTGAATGAAGAGATTCTACATCCACAGCATTTAATACAATCAACGATTCCATAGTTTTATTTTATAACTAAAACCATACTATCAAATAATAAGATGTGTCAAATTATAATATAGACCTTTTCCCCACCATCCGCACCTGATCCCCGAGGAAGCCTCGTTAGGCCAAACAAGTTCAACACTGATGCAACACTTTCTAATTTTCTTCAAGTCCAGAAACGGCTATGGGACCCATGGATGGACCCACATGGGGTCATATGAGGTCAACTAACCCCACAAAATTTTTGATAGTTTGATTTTATTTTTATTTTCAAAAAATTTGTAGATAGGCCACAGGCCGTGAAGGCTATGGGTGAGAAAGAAAACACTTTATCTCAACTTCTTCAAATTGAAGTTTATTTTTCCTTCCTTCTTGTTCTAAAATTCATTATAATGCAATTTAATTTCCATGCTTTTTAATTCACCTAGAAATCTCAACCGTGTTCTAATTATTTCCTTGAATATTTAATTTTTTCCTACTATTGTCGAATTGTTAAATTCGAAGGTTTTGTTTTTCATACTTATTACAAATTGGCATTGATTGATTTTTAGAGTTGAAATGAACTTGATGGTAGAGTTTGCATGGGCAAAAATTAAAGTTTTTGTTGGTTAAACTTGAGATTTGTTAACAATAAAAATTAGATTTTGTTAATTATTTACTTTGAAATAATGCTATCAAAACATATCTAAGCTTATTGGCATCAAAGTTTTGTTCCTTTCTATGTATTGGTTTTATATTTTATTTTCTCTCATTTTACTTTTCTACGTTATTATTCATCATCGACAATGTGAGATTTGACATTGCAATTGATTTTGACAAAATATTTGAAATTATCGATTTTAGTATTTATATTTAATTTCCTATCCTTTTTCCTTTAAACCTATTTCATCCAAATTTATTATTCATTATTTGGGTTTGTGTTGTAATTGAAGTTTTTGTTGCCTGGTGTTGAGAGTAGATTTAAGTATGTAATCTACATTGCACTATTGTAAATCATCCTTGGGGAGTTAGGTAAGGGTAGAAGAAGATGCTCAGGCTAATGACTAAAGCCTACCGTCCTTGGAATGTTAGAGTTCTACTCGAGCGTCCTTAATTTGACCCCACTATAAAAAATGTTAAGCTCCATCCCTGATGGTACCTATGCTAAATTTACTCGTATTTTCTTTTACTTTTCATTTATATCCCAGTAAGATATACCTCAAATTGCTATTAGATCTTCTATCCGTGACAAATGACGTTGGACTTGGCAGAGAATTTGTACTAGAGGTTAACGTTGGAAAATGGTTGGGAATCACTTTCATTCCTCGAGGACATCACCAAATGAAAAGCTCAATTCCAGTGGAAGAAAACTATTATCAAAATAAACAGTATTGAAATTCATAAGACGACAAACATAATATATTCCAACAACATTGGAAGTTTCAGTATCAATATATGTACCTCGATGAAAAAAAAACA
>NC_036258.1:12571344-12573915 GCF_002742605.1 Olea europaea var. sylvestris | reverse complement strand
ATATTGCATCAGGAGAGGTAGCTTCTAACTTTTTACTTGCCTTGATGAAATATTATCGAATCTATTTGGCTAATTAGTTAACACGATGTCTTAAACTATTCAGCTATAGTTGTAAATCAAGACAACAATAATCACACATCTTCCCTAACCATTTTCGGTTCACATGATTGTGTTCATTTTGACCCTAAACCACTCTTGGGTTTTATAAGTATTTTATAGAATTTCAACCTCAAAGTTCTCATAGAAGTGGCTCCACTTAACACTTACATAGGTGACCTTCTATTAAGAGCATTTTACCATAACTTACTTGACTAATTCAAGTTATAGGAATCATTAGAAGTTTTAACTTAACCTCAAACATTCTGCAGAAATCACTTTTATTTATTATAGGAATAAGAAGGAAATATTTCTTAAGTGTTTCATGGAATTCTCATAACTTAGTTGTTCTGTTGAACCAGGATGTTGGGATCTCCAATCAACAAGGTCGGTTACCATTATAAAGATTCTTATGTTGTTGGCTTTAATCCTATTCCCTTTGATAAGTAATATATTTGATCTCTCGATAAGCCTTTTATTAGCGGATCTGCTATGTTTTCCTTTAATTTCACATTATCAATAGAAATAATGCTATTTGAGATCAATAGTTTAATGGTATTGTGTCTACAATATATGTATCTAGACTTACTATTGTACATATAGTTTTGCACCCTTCCAATAGTCGATTAACTATCACAATGTATTTCAATTGCAGATACCGGCTTAGGCCAACATGGAATGTCTTTCAAAAAGTTACAAAGTCATTTTGCTTCTTCACTAGTTTTGTCTAAAGCTATGAACTCCGATTCTATCGTTGATTAAGTTATACAAATTTGTTTTGTGAACTTCCAATACAAATAGTGCTACCAATGGTAAAAATATAACCACTAGTACAATTTGAATCCTTTGTATCGAATATCCAATTTGTATCACAATATCCTTCCAAAGCAGTTGGATATCATGTAAAATATAATTCAAAGTTTAAGTTGTTTCTTAGATACCTGAGAACCATATTCAATGCCTTTCGATAGTTACTTGGATTACTCATGAATCTACTAAATGTTTTCACGGCATATACCATATTTGATCGAGTGCAGTTCGTAATGTACATTAGTATGCCTATAGCCTGTGAATACTTTAGCTATGTCACTGGTCCACCCTTATTTTTTACTAAATGTAGACATAAATCAATAGGAGTTTTAACTAAAGTTTCCTCATGTACATTAAATTTATTAAGTACACCTTAGTGTAATGAGATTGGGAAAGAACAATTCCATCTAATGTTTTAAAGGTCTTAATCTCTTATACTACATCTGCCATACACATATTTTTTATATTGAAATGTTTCGTTAACATTTTCTTCATGTTTATGATGATATCATGAAACATTTATCACACTCGTTAATTTTAAATCCATTTGACAGCATTTTTTATCAAACTTTTGGTACCATTGCTTTGGACCTTGATTCAACCCATATAGGAGTTTGCATACCTTATTTTCTTGGTTAGAAACAATAAATCCTTCAAGTTGCTCCCTATAAATTTCTTTTTTTGAGTCACAATTCAAAAGTGTTGTTTTTATGTCCATTTGATGAATCTCAATGTTATATAATGCAGCAGTTGCAATCAATACCCTTATTGAAGTAATTCTAGTCACATGTGAGCAAGTATCATAGAAGTCAAGTCTTTCCTTTTGCCTACAACCTTTTGCAACCCAATGTAACCTTGTATTTATCAATGAATCCATTTGGTTTATTTTTTATTTTTTTTAAGATCCATTTACACCCTAAAGGCTTATTTCCAAGTGGTAGATCAACCAACTCCCAACTATGGCTTTTAATTATGAATTCTATATCACTATTGATACTTCCAGTGCGGTGCTTTTGGAGTAGACATTGCTTCACTAAATATCTAAGGTCATTTTCTACCATATAATTTAGAAACTCAAGATGAAATAAAGTCGATGTTCTAGCTATTTTACTATACCTTAGTTCTCGTCACGTAAAGTAGAAGCATTTGTAGTTTCATTAGTTTACTTCTTTGAACTTACACCTTTCTTGTCTTGGCATGGAAAGATATTTTCGAAAAATGAAGTATTTCTCGATTCAATTATGGTATCTTTATGTATGCCGAATATCAGACTTATAAATGAAAATTAGATATGCATTACTCATATTGGCCTATCTAATAAATATGCAATCAATTGTCTTAGGCCCAATTTTTGACTTGTTTCGAGTTTGGTATTTCAACTTTAGCCAAACACCCTCACACTTTCAAGTGTTTATAAGAAAGTTGATAACTTTTCTATAATTCATATGGAGTTTCATCCATTTTCTTTAAAGGTATTTTATTAAGAATATGATTTGTTGAAAGTATAGCTTCCATCCACATAGGGTATTATCTTCATCACAATCATCATTTTCTTAAAAGATTGATTTTTGCATTTAGAAACACTATTTGATTGAGGTTTGTATGGTGCCATTGAATGAATGATGCTGTTGTTTGATGAATTATGCCATGTTTTGAATAGAATTT
>NC_036258.1:12562919-12569750 GCF_002742605.1 Olea europaea var. sylvestris | reverse complement strand
CGGATGAAAAGTAGTGTGCTTTGCTAATACATGCAAGTTGGATGGGAATTGGTGTGCTTTGCTATGAGAGTGAAAGCTGTTCAGAAAGGTCCTTGTTATATGACAAAAGAATCTTCGATAAGGAACCTCGCCAATTCCAAAGTAGCGAGACAAAATAACATCTTTTGTTACCATATCTTGAAATTCAAAACATTGAAATTGCTTGATGTTTCTTTATCTAGAATAGGAATATTTTAAAGTGGGATTGTCATTGGAGGAACTGTATTCAATGTACCATTTGTTGTTTGAATTGAAGTAGTCCCAATAGTATCAATTTCTATTATGACATAGAATTTCAATATAATTAATAGAAGAAAGAAACAGTAACATTTTACTTATTCCAATGGATAAATAGAATCAGATGTAACAAGCAAAATGACAAAAGAAATTCATCTCTTAAACTTGGTGTGTTGTGTATGCAATTTGCCAATTTAAATTGAAATTAAATTGAATGATGAATCAAAATAAATTTACTTGGAAGAAAACAAAAGCTGCAGAACTGAAGAATAAAAGATGAAGAATGTAAACCTTAGCAAGTGTTCAATACTTTGTCTTTAAGACGAATTTGCCCTATAACGGTGTTAACAAACTCTTGGTAATCGTTTCCTAAGATATAATGAATTCTTATTGCAGTAGAAGCACTTCAAACTCCAAGGAACGACGAACTCGAAAAAGGAATAAACTCTCTACTTGAAATGGATGTTTGATGCAAGAAAACCAATAATTTTGAAGTTTTTTGATGCAAAGTAACATGTGGAATGAATTCTGGCTTTCTAAGAGGTCCTATTTATAAAAGATAAGGAGTTGTGGTTCAAGATACACACCCCTAACTCAACATGTTTCATGAAGAGAAGCAACCCTTTAGATCGCTCGCTACCCCTGCATAGACGCCTCTTGAGTGCTCATAGCAGTGAGACCACCGCTCGCTTCGTTTTAGATTGTTGCTCTGAGCAGCGATTTTTTATATGCTGAATTTTCCTTTTTTCTCTAACTTTGGACCTCAATTTCTCATTCATTCGAAATTAATTTTATGTAACCAAATATCCTACGATAGTCTACTTGAAGAGTAGAATAAGTTGATTTATTCATTTGCATGATTTGACTATCGAAACTTATTCGAATAATTGCTCAAAGTTGATACACAATCAATGTAAATTCTAACACTTACTCGTGTCTAACCTCGAGACTGTGTTATAGACGTATAAAATTTTTAATATAAAATTAAAACAAATAATAATAGGTAAATGATATTATGGTGATCAAGGTTCACCCACCACATTTCCAAGGATTAAATTGGATGAATGGATCCAACTTGCCTACTCGGCTCTCACGCGCCGGACAGACCCATTCCCAAATCCAGTAGCAATGATCGCACCCGCCCATAAAATCACAGACTGACCCACCACTCAACCCGTTTAAGATATCGTCCCAACCCAAGGGTAATAAAGTCATTTCACGTTCCAATTATCGGCGATGCTCCAATTCGAATAACATTTCTATTTCGAAGCAAATCATCTCCCCTTCGCCTCCGATCTCTCAAACGTTTGCAATTTTTGTTATTTTCTCGCTCTGTATCTATCGATTCCATCTATAACTACAAAATTGTATACCTCTTTTTTTATATAGATGCAATTTTATGTAAACAGAGGGATGTGCTCATAAATAGATTCCCTTTTTGGGAACTTCTGTAGAGGAAAGTTCGAATTAGGGTTTCGAGTTTCTGAAAGGCTAGGGCTTTTTTGCGGCGTCTTGGGGGATTGAAGGGTATCAAATTTTGGATTCCAATTATTATTATTATTATTAATTTTTTTTGTTGGTGAAATAAAATATCGCTTCTTTTTAGTTTTCAAGGTTTGAACTTGGGTTGGAGTTTTCTGAAGCTTAGGGGTCTCTGGGATAGTGAAGTGAAATTAGTTATGACTCGAAGTTCGAGGCACAAATCCCATAAACAAAGCAAACACAGTTCGAAGGATTATTCGGATTCTGAAGAGGATGTAAAGTTGAAGGAGAAAAGTAGCAGAGATGAGAATCCTGCCAGGGATCATCGGGGTTCAACCTCTGGAGAGAAGCGAAAATTTTCATCTGTGTTGAGAGAAGGGAATGATTGCAAAGATCTGAGGAATGGTGAGGCATCAGAGGAGTATGTTTTGTCAAAACTACGGAAAGAGAAGGCCAACGTTGGCAAGGCGAGAGCTGATGTAAGTGTGGGTGTTGGCGATGATAGGTGGAGGGGTTATGGTGAGGATAAAGGAGATACTGATAGAAATGTTAAAAAGGAAATAAATAAAGGGGAAAGTTTGAAATTTGACTCGAAACTGAAGGAAAGTAACAGCAAAGGGGAAACTTTGAGAATTGAGTCAAAGATTAAAAGAAAAAGGTATGAGATTGGGAGTGGTGGTGAGATTAAGGAGGATAATATAGCATCACTGGTGGTGGAGAAAGAGGAGAGTGAACGGAAAGGAGAGTCAAAAGGGAAGTCTGAGAGGGATTCCTCAGGGCGGAAGGAAGTGAAGGAATCCAAGGGGCGTGGGTCAGAGAAGGAGAAGAGGGTTGGTGAGGAGAGTATGCGTGGGGATGCTGAGGTTAAATCCATGGAGGTGTTTGGGCATAAGCAAGGGTCACAGTTAGAAGATTTTAGTGAGGAGACAAAGGCTAAACGAGGTCTAGAAAATACTGGTAAGGTAACTTATTGTCGTGGCGTGCATGCAAGTGACTTATAATTGCTGTTTGTGTGTTTGCCAACACAACTTTCATTGACTTTTGGTCCTTGATTCTATTTGTAGAAGTAACATATTTCAAGATTTTGTTTTCGATTAGATGGTTATTTTTTGCATCAACTCCTAACATCTTACTTACTTTTAGAAATAGAAATTATTCAAAAATAACTTTGTATGGATAGTTTATGTATGCAAACTTTAGTTTCTATCTGAGAACTTGGAATATGTTTAGAAGACATTGGTGGAGGAAATATTGATGGTACTTTTGTATAGTGAGTGATGGCATTGGTGCTAGTGCATGTTACTCTTTATCTGAACTTGAGGGTGCACCATCCTAAAGGCTTCTAACTTCGATTTAAGTTTGTAAACATTATTTTTCTCAAATGAAATAATAGCAAAAATTTAGGGGGTTGATGATCATATGAAGAAAAAGAAGTTCATCATTAGAAACATTTTTCAACCCCCTGATTTTCTGTCGAAAATGTTTAACTGGTTAATTGGTGTTTGGGCATGTAGCTGTTTGGTTGGAAGGTCCGTGGTTGAATTTCTTTTGGCTGCTTGGTTTTTTACTATGTATGTGGCACTTTGTGATCTTAGGTTCACTAGTACTGCAATTCAAAGTATGGTGTTATCTTTTTCCCTTAAGTAATTTGAGCTAATGCTATGGAAGTGTCAAATATCCAATTGATCTCGGTTGCATTAAGTGGAAGGGAGAAGAACTTATATATATATTGGGCTATGATGGAAAGTTGATTCCTATGTCTTTGAATTTATCTCATTGTTGTGTTTTTGCTGTGTCATTTTTCTGCTTTGAGAAGCAATCAAATCTCTCAAAGGGAAGGTGATCCTCAGGCTTGATACTCGAACTGATTCCCTTTGCATAGTTTTATATAAAACAGAAAAACAAAAATCGGTAAATTGAACGTCTTTTTTTTTTTTTTCCGAAAAGTTCAATTCGGGCATATGGAAAAATCTCTGGTGCTGTCTTAGATTACTGGATTCTAATTGCACAATTAGTCAACATTTTTAATTTGTTGATTTTTATTTAGTGTATATTTATAATCTTTTATGCAGAGTGTCCTTTACAAGATGAGTTGAAGAATCCCAGGTTCGAGAAGGAACTCGAGAAAAGGATACGAAGGAGAAAAGAAGGTTCTGATGTCAGAGAGGCACATTACAATGATTTTAAAGAAATTGATGAGAGGCTCTTGCTATCAAGAGGTGATCCTGCCAAAGATGTAAAATACAGAGAAGATAGGCACAGGGATGGAGGTAACAAGGACAAGTATCAGAAAGATGGCCAAAAAGATGGTAGGCACCGGGACGACAAGTACCTGGATGATGCCGACAAGTACGGCAAATTTCGGGATGGTAAGTATCGGGAAGATGGTGGCAGAGATGCCAGACATAGAGATGAGAGACGTCGAGAGGATGGCAGTAGAGACTGCAGACACGGGGATGAAAATTTTCGGGACGATGGGGGGAAAGATAACAAGCAGAAAGATGACGAGTATTGGGAAGGCAGTGCAAGAGACATTCAGAACAAGGATGATAAGTATGCCAAAGATGGCGAGAGGGGTAATAGACGTAGAGATGATCGATACCATGGAGATATTGACAAATATGGTCGGCACAATGATGAAAGGTTTCATGAAGATGGTGACAAAGATGACAGACAAAGGGGTGATTATAGAGAAGATGGTGATAGAGATGGTAGATACAAGGAAGATAAGCATCGGGAACATATTGAAAGAGACAGTCGGCATAAGGATAGTAGGCGAGGAGATGATTTTGGTAGAGAGGATAGACTGAAAGAGGTTAAGCATAGGGATGAACGTGCCTCAAGAGACTTCTCTGCTGACAAGTCTGACCCCAAACACTCTAGGGATGATGGTTATGGTGAGGATCGTCGCTCCAGGAAATTAAAAGCATATGATTATAGTCCAAAACTGGGTGGTCAAAATGCCAGGTATAAAGATGACCAGGGTAGGAGAAAAACTAAGGAAAAAAGGGATTATGATGACAATAGATCTCAAAGTACCAAGGTTAAAGAGTTCGAATCAGAGAAGAATTCTGCCAGCAGTGTGAGAATGGGCATAGTTACTGAGATGGAAAGGTCTATATCTAAGAATGCTGATGTAGAACTTACATCTAATCATATCAGACGTCACAGTTCTCCTAGCTCAAGTTCTCATGGTACAAGGGATCCCTACAGGTACTTGATTATGTGCAATTATTTATTGACTGAAAGGTTCAAGTTAATTTGACAAATAGAGACTTTGTAGGAATGGTTAGTATCCTGAATGCTGCAAGACGTTTGATGATATATTGTCACTGCAATCTGTTTACTTTCTTGTTGTCATTGGATAATGAAGTTTGTCATCTGAAAGTTCTAGCTGTTTGAATGAGCTTGGAGAAAATGCTGGGAAACAGTGAAATTCTCCTTGGAAATGTTGTGCTATTATACACGTGAATGGAAAACATTGTGAGGAAATAGTTAGCCTTTCCCTTGATAATCTTCCCTGTTCCTTAATGGTTGGGCCCTTTCTACATTTTATATTGCTGCCTCCTTTCTCATTTTGGTGGAATACATACTAAATTTGGACTTAATAAGTGGAATGAATTTCTTATGTCACTTTTTTTTTTTCTCTTCTTTTCCATTATTCTCTTTCTTTTCTTTTTGGCTTTTTTGGGTGGGAGTGGTTTCTGTCAGTTGTAGTAGAATGGTTGACTTATTAGCCGTTTGTTGGTTAAGAAGTTAAGTATTTAAGAGCATTGTACAAGGTGTGCTCTTTTTATGTGGATCATGTACATTAAAGCTACTATGCCCATTCTAGGTCTGCCAAGTTCACATTGAACTTGAAATTGACCTGTTTTGTTGTTCTTTGTTCCTGCCATAGTATGCTCCTTCAAATTTATGCACTTCGTTCCTCAGCTACAGGATTGACCAACATGAATCTTTGTCCATTTGCTGTTTGTCAGGCTCCCAAAACAAGAAGACTCCAAGTATCATGCTTATGACGAGAGAGTTCAGTACAGCAGAGATTATTCTAGTGCTGCAGGAGGAGCTTCTAAGGCAACCCCATCTAGATCGATGGAGAAACTTGATATTAAAGAAGACAGCCAGTTCGGAGAATTGTCAGCCAAAAGGCGTCTGAAATCGGACATTCGCTCATCTCCCTCACAGCTAGTGGATAAATCCCCAGCATCGAGCACTGATTGGAAATACTTTGCTAGATCTGATGTAAGGCAGAGTCTTGATGTTGAAGAATCAGCACAGCGGAGTGGTGCTCTGCTAGATGCAAAGGGGTACTCTGGTAAGGAAGGCAGGGGAAGACGTGAGTTAGTCATGGACATAGTTCCTGGAGATGAACTTTCACAGGCTGATGCAGATAATCTATCTGTTTCTTCACCTTTTACGAGAAATACACATTTATCTAACAGTTTTAAGTCAATGCAACCACCTCCTCTCTTCAGGACAGGGTTGGAGAGCCCTTTATTGTTAGGATCTGCTGAAGACAACAGCAGAAGTATGTCAAATAGCCATAATAGGAGAATTGGCAATCCCAACATGGGAAGAGTTCAAGGAAATGATTTGCGAGGTGTACCAAATTGGCCTTCCCCTTTGGTAAATGGTTTCATGCCTTTTCCTCACGGTCCACCTTTTCATTCAGTGATGCAGCAGTTTCATGGTCCACCAATCTTTGGTATTAGATCATCTATGGAGTTAAACCATCCCTCTCCTTACCATATGCCTGATGCTGACAGGTTTACTGGCCCTGGGCGTCCTATGGGATGGCGCAATCCTGTGGATGATTCGTGCCCACCTCCACTGTATGGTTGGGATTCAAGCAGTGCTGTCTATGGTGAGGATTCTCAAATTTATGGAAGGCCAGATTGGGACCATTCTAGGAGCCTGCCCGGTAGTAGAGGCTGGGAGACCAGGGGAGATTTGTGGAAGGGACCATATAAAACTGCAAGCATTGATATGGCGTCTTCTGATAAAGAGAATGGCTTCTCTCAAATTGCAGATGAACCTTTGGTTGATCAGTCAATTCAACAGGCTAAAAGCGAG
>NC_036258.1:12551620-12560129 GCF_002742605.1 Olea europaea var. sylvestris | reverse complement strand
AAGGAAAAAAAAAAAAAAAAAAACAAATAAACAAGATTCATTTTTCGAAAAGTCAAAAGCATTTTTTAATACCCAAAAGTTACTTTTAGATTCATTTGGTAAATTATATGAAAGTACTTTTTTTTTAGTTAAAAGAGCTTTGAGAGGAACTTAATCTAACATGACTTTCTCTAAAAGCACTTTCAGAATAGGAAATTTTTTAAAAAATTAATTTTCAAATATAAATTAAATCTATTAACTTAAAATTTAACAATAAAATTAAAATTATTTTAAAAATTAATAAATAAAATGTATTATTTAAAATAATTATATTATAATCAAATAATAAGGTCAAAAAAGTTCCAGGGACCTTCAGTTTTATACTATAAAATGGTAAGAAAATTGTTTTTATTATTTGGCTAAAACTTTTGTTTAGGGATTCAGTAACTCTCACGTCTAAAGGTAAAGTTAGAAGTTTATACGTGCTTCATGAGCAGCATCTATTGTCACATTAAAATAAAATTATTTATTTTATTCAAAACTTAGAAGTAATCATGTTGAATTAAAATGTAGAATAGAATAAAATATGAAAAAGAAAAATTGACAACATCGTAATTAGAAAAAGAAAAAATCAAGTTTTGAACAAAACAAACTTACAAAAAAAAAAAAAAAAAAGGAAAGAAAATTGTAAAAATAAATAGAAATCAAAGTTATCCATCCAAATAAATTAAACAAAAATGTAAAAATTTCATTCCAAGTAAAGAAAATTACAATTATATTCGAGTTAAGTGCCCAAAAAAAGAAAGAAAGAAAGAAAGAAAGAAAAAGAAAAAAAAAAACTTACCATACTTCTTAGAACATTTTACATAATTTTCTCTCAAATAATCGTGCACTCAATTATATTTTAATGAGATTTGAGTGATAAAAAAGGATTGGGTAATTATTTTGGAATAAAAAATGAGGAAACATTTAGGTCTTAAAAAATTAAGTTAAATGTTAAATATAGAGTTTTGTCAACTTTACCTTTCTAAATGTGAGAAAATTAATCCAAATGTTGACCAAAAAATAAAATGAAAAAAAGGGGAGTAAAAGTTGGAAAATTAGAAAGTCTGTTTTTGTTGGTAGGGGGTGAATTTGATCTGATTGCACAAATTTCTGGCCAAAAAAAAAAAAAATGGTGGTGAAAAAGATACTTTTTTTTAATGTCTCTAACGAGCGACATAAGATGAGTTAATTGTTTCAATACTCATTGAACTTAAGTCCATGTTTTTTATTGATCATTAAAATTTAAAATATCGAGTTTTGATCACTGGATTTAAGTCCATGTCTTTGATTGCTCACTTACTGAATTTGAAAAATGTTGTACATTACTAATTATAAACTCGATATTTTTCAAAATTCAACATTTATGCTAGTGAATAACGTACAATATTTTCTAAAACTAGGTGGCCAAAATTCGATATTTTAAATTTCAGTGAGCAATAAGAAATATGGACCTAAATTCAATAATCAAAACTCAACATTATAAACTTCAATAACCAATCAAATACATTTTTATTAACAATGAAGGTTTTATATCATTCTAGCAATTATATTTTTATTTTGTAAAGATTTAAAAATCGAGATTTTTGGGTTCACAGACCTCACCTCAGGTCCGGTTATATTCAGTCTTTGTCAAAGGAAGGCTTTTGCTCGATTCTTTCCCAAGTTTGCTTGTTTGCATTCTTGCAGCATTATTCTCAGTCCGAGAGCTGGAGAGGGAATTAATAAGGCTTTGTAGAAAACAATGTCTGAAATTTAATTTAAATTCTGACTGTAAAGCCTAGACATTTTGTCTTCAGTAATAGAATCAAATTTCTCGTGCAAAGATTGTCATTGAGATTTTTTTTGTAACATCCACGTCACATTGTACATAGAAAGGCAATAACTTGTTCGATTTTTCAGTTTATTCCAAGGCAAATAGAGAAGGGTCAATCAGGGCCGATTTTGCATAGAAGCAAGCGAGGCTCGTGCCTCAGACCCAATATCAGAGGGGCTTCAAATTTTAGAATCTTCACTCTTCCCTTTTTTCTTGATAAATTAGGTTTATTATGATTTTTTTTATTAAAAAATTGATAATTAGGCCCATTCCAATCCATTTATAAATTAGGCCCATTTCAAAAGTAACAGAAAGGAACAAGTAACTTAGGATTTCTAAAACTCATGTTGAAATAATCTCTTAATTCTATTCAACTTGATCATTACATAGATAGTATTTAATTTAATTGTTTAACATAAAAGACTTTTACTTGAGTTGATAGAAATTAACAAAAATCCTAAAACATAGAGTGAAATTGAGTTTTTATAAACACATGAACTTCAGAATTTTATGTTCTTGCATAGCATAGTAATTTAGTATATATTGTTGCATACATTCAATATTATAAGTAAATTTCTTCAAATCGAAAACATGGATATTGATGGTGCTATCAACATCTTACAATGATTTATTTCATTTCTTAAAGATCATAGAGAAATTGAATTTTTCTATTGTCATGAATAAACTAACAAAAAGGACAAGTAAGATTGGAATTGAAGTTGTATTTTAGAAAAACGCAGGGAACAAGTTGATTTGTTTCTATTGTTTTATTGTTAAGTTTTAAATTAACAAGTTAGTTATTGACTACATAATATGCTTATAATTTTTACATGCATACTACAATTATGGGGCCTAATCTATGAAATTCACCTCAGGGCCTCGAAAATCACATAACCGGCACTGGGGTCAATAAACATATGGAAAACTTGAAAAAAAATAAAAAAATAAAAAATTAAAGGATTCCAAATTTGAGGAAACCATCTAAGAAAAAGGGCGACGACCCAGCACAGCCATGATTTTCGAATCAGATCATGAAAAACATTGAAAATTCCACGTCATTAAGAAACTACAGCTTGATGATTTGTCAAACGGGCAGTGAAAACTTTTAACTTCAAATGAAAGTTGCTATAGACAAGATATTTAATGAAGCTGGAAGCATAGTGACTGGCCACGAGAAAACTTCAAGATTGATCAGACTCTTTAAGAATACTAACTTGATCATATCATAAATTCATAGAACTGTATCCACTCAGTAATTGTTACATACCAAGATAGCTTCAATCTCCTCGTGACACTGGTGTCCTTCTCGTCTGATCTGAAGCCCCTCCACCCGCACTCATCCCCTATGGAGGCCTTGTAAAAATGTTCGTGGAACATCCCCAACTCCCGATGTTTCTTGATGCTGGGGGCCTGTACCCGAAGAGGAGCAGTATTTGTTAGCAATGTTCTAAATTATTTGAGTTGATACTCAGAAAATTAGATGTACGTTAGAGGCACAAAATTCATTTCCCAACCTCGTGAGCCACAATAAACGTTCTTCTTCCATTTCCTGATTAGGAAAGCACAACCAAGCTCTATGCATCCCATATAATAATCACATTAAAAACGAATATTGCAGAACTTCCCATTGGAAAGATTGAACAATTATCAAAATTTATATCAATGAATGATGTTCGCAATTGTAAAATTAAAAAGAAAGTGAACAATTGTCATAGCCAAGATTGAAGTGGCAGTTGAGCAGGTAGACCTGTATAAGCTACAGAGCACTCCTGCTCTTTAGAGCAAGAAAATAATAAAATTTAGGACAGTATAGCAGCAAGAACAGAGATCCTGAGTTATTGAAACTTGGATTATGAGGTAAGATAAGACTTCTGGGAATGGAGTACTCATGCTTTTGGAGGCTACTTGTAGCGGAAATCTCTCGATAAATCTTGATTTCGGGTTCAGAAAACAATCAAACGAACAACAGTTTATCTCGGCTCGACCCGAGACTTTTGCCTTCACTTTGGACTGCTCTCTTTCTCTCTAACCCCAGAAAGGAAAAGGATGGTGGTGTTAGCAATCTACAAAGGTATGGAGAGAAAGAAGGAGATATCACAATGGTTGAATCTCACTCACAACATCACGTGGCTTCCCTCTCTCTCGGTTGCCTCTCTTCTCTCAACTTTCCTCTCCATTGTTACAACACACAAACACCAAAACGTCTGGGAGATAAATACATACATACATACATACATACATATATATATGTGTGTGTGTGTGTATGTATGCATGTATGTATGTGTGTGTGTGTGTGTGTTTAGGTCACCAAATATGGGCCAAAAGATCTCTAAGTGAGTTGTCATATAACCTAAACTAATGAACCAATTTCCAACTATATATTAATCACTAAATGGTCTAACTAACCAAATAATCATCCAACCCAAACTCGAGCCATCCAAAAGTGTAGTTCGTCTTCGAGCCGAGCCAAGTCCATGGTGTTGATAAATAATCCGACAACTGTTTTAAATCATCGCCCGGATTATTGGGTATCAAAAAAATCCAACAATCTTCACCTTGATACCCAATAATCTACAAGCAACCAAAACACACAGTTTATACTTGCACAATCAAGGTAATCCAATAAAATTGGAATAACTGACCTTACCTCGTGTTTCCAACCTGAAACACATATGATACTTGCTTTATGTACTCATCAGGGCTAAGGTCAAAAATATCCAAGTAGAAACAAGTATTCACAATGAACAAACAATCATGCGATGAAGATATATAGGATAACACACACACGGATCTTTTCAAAATCACGTTCACATAGAACCACAGATTAACACCTAGTTAATCAAACCACGGTTAACCACATATGCAACACATGCATACATGACTTTAAGAAAAGATCTCACCACACTTATCCTATCCCATTCCGTGTTACTCACACCTCGAGAACACATATCTCCTCTCATCGCCCACAATGCTCACTAAACCAATCACTCAACTCATGTCTAACTGGCAAGTCACAATAGATCCTAAGCTCTCGGGATAATCCTCTATCACCATATCACTTCTCCGAACCTACGTGAATAATGAGACTCCACCTTATAGAAGTGATAGAAGTGCCTCTCTCACACTCCACCTGATCAGGGTCTCTTTCACAAATAAATGATTCTACACATTTGATCATATTTCCACTCATGATCAAAATGTCACACTCCACATCCCTCGTGCATATCACCAATGCACATCTAGGCATCTATACTCCACCTTACCAAAAGACATTCAACTCACTGCTAATGCATTACAAACTCACTGCAGCAAAACAACACCTTTCGGTGACCACAAAGGTTACTCCAATCGCCAAAGCTCCAAAAATTCACAAAGAAAACGGCGAAGGTGGCAGTCACAAAGAAAAATCGAAGAAAGAGTCGGTTACTTCACAACCTCACAAAGGAGGCTCACAAAAATAAAGAATGTAACCTTAACATGGCTGTCTTACATAATCTCACAAATCACACAGGCTCACAAAGATAAAAGAGAGAAACGGCTGCCTAACTTTCTTCTCACTGCCACACTCTCACACCACTCACAGAGCAAATAGAGTACGTCACAAAACTTAACCCACTATGCATGTCAACATATTACACAAAGTAATAAGTCACTCTAATTCATGCAATTACACACAACAAACATATTGAAAGTGTAACATACCAAAGTTGCAATAGAATTAAGTGACCATATACATGCAGAAAGGATTACATACAGATGCAGTGCAAGAACCAGGTTTATTCTCTCAATAAACCTCACTAGGATCACTACTCGATCCTAAAGTCACATTTACCTCGTCTCTATCCTCATCTTTCCTTTTATTATTATCTTAGGACAATCTCTTTTAACTATGTCCAAATTTTACTACAGTTAAAATATATTTTATTTTTCGCACTTGCCTTAGACTTATACACGCCAACAATACCAAATAATGATCACAAGCAAAGTACTGACACATAATTCACACAGAATAGTCAAGTAAATTTTCCTAAGGTCACATGTAATTATAATTGTATAGAAAAATTGGTGACAAATTCACATAGAATTTAAGGCAATTAATTAACATGTAATTCCTAAGTCTAGCGACAAGCAATGGTTATCCCAAACCTAACGTCACCCCACATAATGACTTCTAACGCGAAAAATAAATAATTAACCTACACATTTATTTCAACTGCAATAATAAAAAACAAAGAATACGATATCAAGTGGACCACATCTAAAGGTCCGTAAATATCAAGAAACGCGAATTCATCACTTTCGGACTATCACTATTTATCCTAAAGTTACTAGCAACCACAGCAAAACGAAAATAACACCCGACACCCAAACGTCCAAGGGTAAAATCGTCCAACTTTCACTGCATTGATAAACAAAACTGAAATCCGACAATACCACAGGGTCCATCTCATCTCCAGCAACATTCTGTCTAAAGACACCATCTCTGGAATCCGACCGATGCGCCCTCAAGCACCACGTCGGCTTCCCCACGCGCCTGCGTTAGCGATCCAATCGCCGACCACCTGTCACCGTTCCGACTTCTTCTCTGCCTGCACAGTCCACTGGTGGTGTCCATTTCACCAAACTCCTTTTGGTTTCACCAGAAAATACCAAAACAGATCTGGCAGCATTTTGAAAAAACTGGACAATTTCTGCCTCTGATTTTCAGATCCGTTTTCGACCACTTTCAGCTTGACTTTAGCCCCAAAAAATCATAGATTTATTAACAATACAAGCTCTGATATCATTTGCAGCGGAAATCCCTCGATAAATCTTGATTCCGAGCTCAGAAAACAATCAAACGAACACTGATTTATCTCGACTTGACCCAAGACTTTTGCCTTCACTTTGGACTGCTCTCTTTCTCTCTAACCCCACAAAGGAGAAGGGTGGTGGTGTTAGCAATCCACAAAGGTATGAAGAGGAAGAAAGAGATATCACAATGGTTGAATCTCACTCACGACCTCACATGGCTTCCCTCTCTCTCGGTTGCCTCTCTTCTCTCAACTCTCCTCTCCATTGCAACAACACACACACACCAAAACGGCTGGGAGATAAATACATATATATAGGTTAGTTTAGGTTACCAAATATGGGCCAAAAGATCTCTAAGTGGGCTGTCATATAACCTAAACTAATGGGCCAATTACCAACTATATATTAATCACTAAATGATCTAACTAACCAAATAATCATCCAACCCAAACCTGAACCATCCAAAAGTGTAGTTCGTCTCCGAGCCAAGCCAAGTCCATGGTGTCGATAAATAATCCGACAACTATTTTAAATCATCGCCCGGATTATTCGGTATCAAAAAATCCAACACTACTTTAGCAGTGGTGTAGTGGACTTTGAGATAATGTCAAGATTGACTATTGCAGAGGAGAGGTTGATGATGTTGTAACTTAGGAATTGGGGCAACTGGTGCGGAGTTAGGACTGGGACAATGGTGAATGCATGAATAAATTTTGCAGAAGTGTGTGTTACTGCTATGCTCATGCATGTGCACATTTGTAATTATGTTTTTTTTTTAAACCTGTATGAGAGAAAAAATAATGAGAAAGAGGAGTTGTGCGAAAAAAAAAATATATTTAAGAAAATAGACTTGTTCGAATAAAGGGAAATATGTGAGAAGGGAAAAAAAAGTGTCCATTTTATGGAAATGAACATCATATTGAGACAGACAATGGAGATGGGAAAACAATAATTTCAGAAGAGAAAGTATGGATAATGNCATTTTATGGAAATGAACATCATATTGAGACAGACAATGGAGATGGGAAAACAATAATTTCAGAAGAGAAAGTATGGATAATGTTTCTACAGAAGCTCCAAGCCATATATAAATCATAAAAAAGCTAATCATTTCTTGTACATCTTAAATCACATATTAAATATTTCAATTGATATATTAGGAAGGACGCACCAAAACTCCAAGAATTCCTTACTCTATTGATGCACAAAAACTGGTTTTGTTTACATGCTATCAGTCAATCGGCCGTTTGTTGTCATTGTTCTGCATTTCGTTGAAGGAGTGTTTTCTTATTCTTACTCAAAAATGATCCAAAGAAATTCTAGCTTATTTGATTTAATAAATCTCTCCTTTTGGGCTGTGTTATAATCAAATTTGTTCTAATTACTAATCCTTCTGGGAGAACGAAGAAGTGAGGGATACAATGGGGTCGGAATCAGCCCGTTGTAGAGCCATGGAGCTAGTACCAAAACGTTTCTTTTGTTGCATTTCGCTCAAAGGGTATATGAATGAGACGATCGGGGAAGATCTGAGCAAGGTATGTAGTGAGAGGGAGAGATGGTATTGACTGTCCTATTCCTTTCTTCTTGCTAGAACATGAAATATTGGCCAACGAAATCCCCCTCATTTCTACTTGTAACTGGCATCTGAACTGAAAAAAACTCATTTGTTTTCTTCTATTTTAATTAAATCATATTATGAGCTTAATTTCAACCAGAAACATAAAAATGAGCAGCCATATATAATATAAATCTTTTTAGTCATTCGTCTACGTTGATGGACTTCAACTTGGATATGATATTTCTAGAGCATCCAGTTTTGCATGTAGAAGTATGACCAATGAAATAGGAGATAACCCTAGAACTAAACCCCCTTTCGGC
>NC_036258.1:12551331-12551520 GCF_002742605.1 Olea europaea var. sylvestris | reverse complement strand
ACTTAATTGTAAGCTCATAGAACTTGCTTCTGATTGATTTTGAACGATGGAAGAATGTTGCAGATCAATTCACAATTCATTAAAGCTGAAGGAGTAAGATTCAAAGAATAAACCCCCAAGGTATACAATTGCAATAACCAGAGTTGCTGCAGCAATCACAGAAGCTTGTCCACTCTGCGATCTCAAAAT
>NC_036258.1:12511786-12551231 GCF_002742605.1 Olea europaea var. sylvestris | reverse complement strand
AAAATCTTGTGAAGAATGGAAAGAGTGAGGATATTTATAGAGTTTAAAAATGTAAAAATAATAATAATAATAATAATAATAATAATAATAATAATAATAATAATAATAATAATAATAATAATCTTTATTTGTAGAAGACAAGTCCAGTCTACTGCCGCTTGTCCAGAAGATCAATATAGCAGTTTGTACAGCAAAAATCAGAAGTCAGAACGGTCAAATTTTGGATCGTTGAAGATGGATCCAGTCGACCGCCTCGACAGTGCGGTCCTTTTACGTTTTAGCCCCGTTTGTTCTGATTTGAGAGTTTTAAAGTGCATGGACTTTTGAAAAATATTTTTAACTAACTTTTCATGATAAAAATTTCTTTAAAGTCAAAATTTCATTTTTAAAAGTCATTTTTATATTTAATCAAAACGTTGCATTTGGAAGATTTTTAATGTACAAAAATTGTTTTTAATGATTGGATTTCGTAGGCACGAGGGTACTCTATTCCATCGGATGGAATGCGAGGACTGCCCGACAAGCTGAAATAGCTTTCTCGGGAGCCTTTGGAGGGGGTCGGGTTAATCCCATGATACATCCATGTACTGAGTATTCAAATGTGGAATAAATAAATCAATAGACAATCTTGGTCCTATTGAAAATACTAGCAAAAGTGAAGTTACGCTCCTTGTTGTTCTTCTTCTCTTGAAGGAAAGAGTTGACTGGCATTTAGATAGACGAATTCACTCCTAGCTCGTCGTAGGTCATGCCCTCATCCACTATAAAGGGTTTAGGAAGAAAATCTTGAAGCTGTAACGATGGGGGATGTGACGTGGGCAAGGGAAATTTTAGCTTCAAAGGGAAAAGCCCTTAAGCGGGCAAATCAATGACATTCCTCTTGGGGTTGACGGCCAGGAATGATTGATCATTGGTTCCTATACGCGAGTGCTCACTTAGGACGGGAAAATTTGGTTCTTAAATTCTTGAATGTGTGACTTCGATCTTGGCCTCTTTCTTTGATGTCATATCTTGTGCTCTTGATCTTTCTTTGTCTTGAATGATTTAACCTGAATACTTATACTTAATTGATTTTAACATTGAAATATCATTATTCAAAATAAATTGTTAGAAATAATATTAATCTAGTTTGTTATGATCAAAGTATTGAGGATGAAATCAACCATAGATTAACACATAAGAGTACAAGAGAAAATATATTGAATAGGAAGATCCAAAACCCATAATCAAAATCAACAATTAAGAATAAAGAATTAAAGCAATCAAGATTGAAGGGCAAAAACCTAAAAGTAAAGAGATTCCAAGTTGATTTTCAAGATTCAAAAAAATGGATCACGATATATTCCACATTGGGCCCTGCATTGTCAACCCCCAACCAATCACAGGGGGCTAGCTCGACCCCCTGTATACAGGGGCCTATATAAGGCCCTTCCACATTTATCAGTTCTCTTGATGATTTGACATGAAAATCTTGACAATATATATAGATTAATAAAGTTTAAGTTTATAAATATTCAACAAGTGGTATCAAAGACAATCCATGTTAAAACTAGGATATACATATAGCGAGATTGTAAATCTTTAGCTTTATCACCACCATTTTAGTACTCGTCATTTTTCAGTGATGGTGATCTTGAGCTCATCCTCTTCCAAATTGGCATAAGAGTGCTTGATCCACCTGATCTTTTACCCAACAAAATTTCCCGCTTAAATTGATAATTCTGGTCTAATGATGATGAAGACAAAGATGAACACCCTTTTTTTTCTAACCTTGGATTAAAATCGTGTTGGTAAGTGAAAGGCGGAGGATTGATGCGTGGAAGGAGAGGGGAGGGAAAATGTGGTGACGGTGGTGGAAGGAGATATTGATAGGGACAATTGAATTTCGGTTTGTGAAGAGGTAATTTTTTTACTTCATTTTTTCTTTTATTTTATTTACTTGTTTTAACTGAACTCGTTTACACTTTTTGAACATTTATTTATTTATTTTTATTTAAAGAGCAGAGTAAATTCATATTTTATAAGATTTTGATGGAGGATTTTGTGTCAATATCTGCTCGTAGGGTTGCCAAAAAAAATCGCAAATCGAATCGAAACCGTTGAGTTGAAACCGTTTATTTGGATCCACGTAGACCCGTGATTTTTTCCCCTAAAACGAACCAAACTGTTTCAAAGTGATTTGGTTTAGATTTTGATTTTCAAAAACCGCACAAAATTGAACTGAATCGTTTTAAAATTTTTAATTAAAACATTAATTTTATTAACTTAAAGATTTTACAATTTTAACTTTTCAGAAAAAATACCAATTTAGCAATATAAATTACAACCAACCTATTAAAATAATTATAGAAAGTAAATTAGTTTCATTATTATTGGTCTATGGTTTAACAAGTTCACAATACATGTCGTTACCTGATATCTAAACTAAACTAAAATTATTCCAAAATCGTATAAAATAAAATAAAAAAACATATATTTTCAAAATCATAATTCAATAAAACTACGTAAGGAAATTACGTCCAAAGTTTCAGAAGTCCTAACATAAACCTCATTTTCCTAACATTTTATACTTGTCTGCCACTACTAAATGAATCATTAGTCGGTTTTGCCTGTTAGTATGCTGATTTCTACATGAATCGCCTCTTTCCCCATCTCTTTCGGTAAGTCTCATATTCTCATTCAAGTCATTTTTTCCATTGTTCTTTCTTATATTTGTTGTTTTTGAACTTATTATACACCTTTGAATTGTGGTTTGGATTGAAAAATTACTATTTGTGTGCCTAGATGATTAATGAATTTGTTTGTGATTTGAAAAGAACGAAGGACGGATCGTATTGATTGTGTGAAAATGTTAAAGTTCCCTAACTAGTACTACTACATTCCACTTTCATAAAGTAGTTAGAGAATGAAATTTGTCAATTCCTAAGAAGTTGAAACCCTATCAATCTTTGTACATTTAAATATATCACGTTCAATCCTTATTTAGCGTCTCACTATTAAGACAAAAGGTGTTTTAACCAAATTATAATAACAGAATGTAACTCTACCTTTACCAACAGTTATAAGATAATATGAATGTTAAACAAGAAAAAGTAAATAAAAATGAAGAAAGATGTATTTGTTCTATTAACATTTTTTAGCAGCCAACTTTGAAAATAATTTATTCATGAGTTTTATGGTAAATAAAAATGCAATTTAATATGTAACATTATTAGTTCTCATTTAAACTTATAATTTAATTTATGTTAAATGTATTACCATAATGTCGATAGGTAAACCGCGAATTAAAATCGAACCAGACGTAAATTATGGTTTGGTTTGGTTTGAAAAAATTTCAAACCGCATAAAATGGTTTGAGTTAAAAATATAAAACAAACCGTTCAAACTGAACTGCGTTCACCTCTACCCGCTGGATTACTTAAAAGGATATGGACTCTGGTAGTGACCAAGACGATAGTCCCCATTATGGGCTTCATATGAATAGATCTATCTATCTGTACTATATAAAAAGGATATGTGAAGTTATTGTAGAAATCAATAATAAATTATTTCATTTTATTTCACTGTAGCAATTTTTTTCATTGTGAGAGCAAAAATGACGTCGTTTGTCTTCAATCTTTTTTCGCTTCACATGCCATGCAACCATCACGCCCACTGCAATATTTCTCCATTTTCACAAACTACTTCAACTCATCCACTCCAACCGATAAAGTTTCCAACTGATAAAGAAAAGAAACTGAATGATTTAACAAATTAAACAACAAAATTGCAGGCAAATATTTTAAAAAAAATGTGGAAGAGTAGAATGAAGTCCTTTTAACTTACAATTATGTAAAAAAAAATACTAAAAAAATAATAAAAAGTGGCACACGTATAAATCACTTAATGTTTCAGATTTTTTTAATATCACTTAATTTACTAAATGTTTCAGATTTTGTAATATCACAATGTTTCAGATTTTTTAATAAAAAAGGGGCACACGAATAAATCACTTAATTTACTCCTCTCACCCAAATTTTTGACAAAGGATCTCATTTTTTAATATAAATCACTTAATGTTTCAGATTTACTTTGTTAAAAATTTTAAAAATAAAAATAAAAAATTAGTCTCCATCCCCGTTCACTCCGTGCACAGAGGAACAGCACGGACGGAGTGAACATTTTGCCTGTTTCGATTTCAAACCGCATAAAATGGTTTGAGTTAAAAATATAAAACAAACCGTTCAAACTGAACTGCGTTCACCTCTACCCGCTGGATTACTTAAAAGGATATGGACTCTGGTAGTGACCAAGACGATAGTCCCCATTATGGGCTTCATATGAATAGATCTATCTATCTGTACTATATAAAAAGGATATGTGAAGTTATTGTAGAAATCAATAATAAATTATTTCATTTTATTTCACTGTAGCAATTTTTTTCATTGTGAGAGCAAAAATGACGTCGTTTGTCTTCAATCTTTTTTCGCTTCACATGCCATGCAACCATCACGCCCACTGCAATATTTCTCCATTTTCACAAACTACTTCAACTCATCCACTCCAACCGATAAAGTTTCCAACTGATAAAGAAAAGAAACTGAATGATTTAACAAATTAAACAACAAAATTGCAGGCAAATATTTTAAAAAAAATGTGGAAGAGTAGAATGAAGTCCTTTTAACTTACAATTATGTAAAAAAAAATACTAAAAAAATAATAAAAAGTGGCACACGTATAAATCACTTAATGTTTCAGATTTTTTTAATATCACTTAATTTACTAAATGTTTCAGATTTTGTAATATCACAATGTTTCAGATTTTTTAATAAAAAAGGGGCACACGAATAAATCACTTAATTTACTCCTCTCACCCAAATTTTTGACAAAGGATCTCATTTTTTAATATAAATCACTTAATGTTTCAGATTTACTTTGTTAAAAATTTTAAAAATAAAAATAAAAAATTAGTCTCCATCCCCGTTCACTCCGTGCACAGAGGAACAGCACGGACGGAGTGAACATTTTGCCTGTTTCGATTTCAAACCGCATAAAATGGTTTGAGTTAAAAATATAAAACAAACCGTTCAAACTGAACTGCGTTCACCTCTACCCGCTGGATTACTTAAAAGGATATGGACTCTGGTAGTGACCAAGACGATAGTCCCCATTATGGGCTTCATATGAATAGATCTATCTATCTGTACTATATAAAAAGGATATGTGAAGTTATTGTAGAAATCAATAATAAATTATTTCATTTTATTTCACTGTAGCAATTTTTTTCATTGTGAGAGCAAAAATGACGTCGTTTGTCTTCAATCTTTTTTCGTTTTTTATCTCAAACATTAAGGTAACTAGTGAATATAACATACACTGTTCAAGATTTAATTATTATTAATTAAATAATTAATATTTTCTATAATTATAAATAAGATATATTCAATCCTTTATCATATTAATTGAATAAAATTGCGTCATTTTGCTATTCAACGTAGGGAAACGATACGAGAGTCATTTCCAAGTCTGTATAATGTAAAGACCAATTGTCTCACTTTGGGGGCTCAAGCCACTCAGCTGGTTATATAACTCCCAAATTAGGCAATAACTAGGAATGTGGAACACAATGAGAACCAATACCCTAAAAAACATAAAAATGAAAAAATGAAAAAGGAGAGTTCAAAAGATCGAAAGATCTCAGGACAGTCCAAAACTACCGAAAAAGTATATAAGAATTAACGAGAATATTTTAAAAGTCCTGAATATTACTTACGATGTAACATCAAGAAAGTCAATTGCTTATATACTTTAGACTTTACAATTTCCCGTGTTTCTCTAATCACCTTAGATCCTATATTGATTCCTGAAATAATCAAAGGCTGAGAAGATATCAGAGAAAACCACACCCTGAAGACGATATTTTAAAATGAATACGCATGACACTTTTTAAATGATATGATTACCTCAAAGTCATGGAATAGACAGGGTGTTCAAATCTATTGTCACCCATTTAAGAAATCTTTGGACATATTAGGCCAAATGAATCTGTTATGCACTCGAGGAGACTTGTAGAAGATAAAATTCAAATAAATACATGTAACAACATATCTTTTAGATTAGATGAGATGGTTAAATATATAAAATTGAATATAATTATTCAAAAATTGACGACGTAATCTAAATTTCAGAAAATAATTGCACCAACCTTAGAATCCGAAGATAGATTGAACAATCTCAACAACAAAAAATGGCACTGAGAGGGAAAATGTAAAGGCAACATTTATGCCTAACTACTTGAGTAAGAATGGAGGATGTTAGGAGACAAGTTGCCGTCGTTTTCGTGTAGAAATTGTGACGGAGTTTTGCAAACTTGTTAATCTTCATCCTTCTGATAATTTCACACAAATAAACCAGAGTTTTACGATTTGATTTGGAATGATTGATAAACCAAATTGTAAGGGTTAAAACTAAAAAGACACCATTTTTATAGCATTATGAAATAAATTAACAACTCTAAACTCAAGTACAATTTCAACGAGTCACTTAATGACTTGTATAATATAAGTTTTGACATTTAAATAGTTCGATTGAAATTCCGACTTCTTAATCATACATACTTTGTCATCTGACTACAAGGATCTTGATACCCCATACACCGAGGCTTGCATGAGATGCTAAACAAATAATTCGACAAAAAATAAAAGGGCGCAATAATCTCCACCATTAATTAGGTTAAGAAAATTATGAGGCAATTCCATTACATAGGACGTTAAGGATCCAGTATAGCATTCATACCTAGACACTGCATATCAACAAAAGACACGAGATTACCTTAAGATAATTTTTCTATCGATCTCGAAAGGTGGATTTTAATTTTAATTATAATTAAAGTAAACTTAATTTTGAAAAAAAAAAATGGACCAAACAAATTAAATGGGCCTGTTATTTTCAATTTTTATTATTATTATTATTATTATTATTATTATTTTTTTTTTTTTTTTTTTCAACTTCATATCCTTCCTAAAACGTGTATTTTTTATGAATGTTGCTGGCGGCTGCTTTTATGTATTCATAATTGGAAACCTTTTCCTTTCAGGTATGCTAGATGTACTAGATCACTTTCTATAGGTTAGTCTTTGCTTATGCTGATTGCACTCTACTCTATCATCTTTGGGCATTATTAGCTGAGCTTAAAAATATGTAAAAATAAGTACGAGCAACTTGTCAAGATAATTTTATTTTGTCTTGCTTTTAAGTAAAAAAATGTTAGTTATCCAATTTAAATACTTCATAACAAATTTATTTATCTTTGTACTTTTTAAACTTAGTCAAGCATGCTCTGTGACATATTATATTTTGCTTTTCAATCATGATATATGTACTTTTTTCTTGACATTGTGCCATGTGACGATACATGATTGGACAGGTTTAAGAAATAGCACACTTTCCCACCCAACATTTTTGAATTCTCACACAATGTTAATCAAGATGTAACCCATGGAATCTACACTTAGCATAATTCTTTGGTTTTCCAACTGCTAAATAATGTCCGATTACCTATGCAATTCCGCCGGCTTATTACGCGCCTTTAGCTGCATTCCGTGCTCGCTATTATATTGAGGGTGGTGAATTTTCTGAGAGCGGATCCTCATCTGGAGGTGGCAGCACCACGAGAGAGAAGAAAGCGGGGGTCCGCCAATTGCCAGTTATTAAAGATAATGTGAAAGATGTCATGCTTTGTTGTGAACGAGAAATGTCATTTTTTTGTCGCTGAATTGTTAGTCTCGGCTTGTTTTTACGCTAATACTTTGGGTTATGAGCATAGCTTTTTGTTTAATTTAAAACTTCCAGCAAGCTGTGGCTCATTTTGACTGCTGAAATGAAATGATTACTCGTGGCTTTTCAAATATTTGTGAAGTGAATTCCTCTACTTGTATAACATATATCCTTTACAAAACTCATTTTATCATAACATACGACTATTGCACAATAAAAAATACTTTTCGTCCACACTTCTCGACTTCTACAGATGAATATTGGACATGGAACTCGGAAAGTATCATATATTTTCCCATTCATGTTATTTTTGGGCAAATTCTTTCATTTAGGCCTGCGTTTATGCTTTGTTTCCTTATTTTAGTAATTTTTTTTATTATATCTCGATGAATTTAAATCGAATTTGAATTCCGTTTGTTAGTGAATAATCCTTAAAATTAGGACTCTCGATTTTAGTCACTATCTTGATTTTTTTCATTTTTGGCAAAAAAATCATCTCAAGAATATAACATTGTAGCATTTTTTTCATTGTAGAAAATCTCAAAATAACCCAAATCCCAACCATTCACATTCATCACCCAAAAACCACAGGATTCTTCAAACACAATGTGATTACAAGAATCCAAAGTACGCATCCAGTATTTCAATCAAAAAGACTCAAAATATCGCTTATAATTTTAACAAATTCCTTCAATCAAGTCACAAAAAATAGACCCAAAATAAAAATTCAAAAGGGGTTCAAAAAATCCATTAAACTTCGTAAATACTTTTTCTAAATTCTACATATTTCACACTAATAACTACAAACTCGTGCAATGCACGAGATGCAGACTAGTAATAAGAATAAAAATGAAAAATACGTAAAGTAATGCCATTACGTCCGAATTCCAACCCTCAAGTCTTGAAATTTAGTCGTACATAAAGTAGTTTACATGGGGGTCGGTAGACACAAGACTGAAAATCACAGCATCTTTAGGTTTCCCTTTGAGAAGATAGTATTTCCTTAATATACCTTCCCTTGTGAAGAGAGATCCAGTAGCCGAAAAGTGATGTCGGAGTAATCGTTTTCCATTGAAGCTTTTCTTGTGGTAATCTTCGAGCGCTATTTGGATCAGGATGTTTTATGAATGATTAATTGAAGTTTTCTACTTTGTTAACTTTGGCAATGTTGGGCGTAGAACTGATTTCTTTTCTTGCTTTTTATAATGCAACTGAATGCCTGCCTTCCTTGGTCACGAAGGAAATAGAAAATGAACGAAATTGGAAAGCAAGTTCTTCAATGTTGTCTTAATAATTGTGGGATTTCCTCTTTCTTCCTTGGTCAATGAGTCGGCAGTCCACTTGGACTGCTTTTTGAAAGTTCTTCAATGTTTGTCTTAATAATTGTGGGTGTTTCTAATTTCTATTAATATAAGGTCGAATAGCAAAAATTTAGAAACCTTTAAATTCTTCTAATCTGTTTTCAGCAACCAACTTGCAACCAAACTAGTTGATTCGCATCAAAATATTATCTTTATTTACTCATTTTTTACTGATGGTCCGAAAATATTTCATTCCTTCGACATTAAGGTTTCGTTTGATAGGCATCACTTTCCATGCAAAATGAAGCCCCCGTTTGGCCCCCATTTTTCGTAATGAAAATGGGGGGAATAGTGTTTTGCTGAAAGAATGAGTGGTTAAAAAAGAATAAAAGTTTTTTTATTTACGTATAATATTATTTTATGGAAGATTGTGTGGTTGAAAATAGGAGAGAAATAGAATGTAATAAAATGTAATTTAATGGGGATCGAATAGGGGTGAAAATTAATTTCCATCCAATTGTGAGTGTTTGATTGCAAAGAATTTCCATGGAAAGTGAATTCCATGGAGCCCTCTCATGCGCCTTTTTCCTTGACTTGAAGGAATTTATTTCCCACTTGTACGGTGGAAAAGTGAATTCCAGGATTATTTTTTTTTAAATGAAAACAAATTTTAAGAATTATTGTAAAAAAATAGCTCCCTTTAATTAAAAATTTTCATGTAAAATAAAGTCAAACAAACACCAAAAGATAGATAATTTTTTTGAATTTTTTTTTTTGGGCAATGAAAACAAATTGTATTCCTAATACTAATAAATTTTATTCCTTTCATTGACAATTTTCGTGTAAAACAAATTCAAACGAACACCAAAAAATTTTTTTATTTCAATATTTTTCACATAAAAAATTATACCAATCAAATACAATGAATTGACAATTTTCAGGAAGACAATTTCTAGACAATCTACTTTCCTGAAATTCGTTTTCTTTCCACCCAACTTTCATGTTTGTAATCAAACGGACCGTAACTCTTTTTAAAATCATATTTTTATTTTATTGATAAAAGTTAATGAAATGTGTTATTAAATTACTTGTTGACTTTTATTTAAATTTTTATCAACTTTTTTAATTAAATCAAACAACTACTTTATCTTTTGTCAGTGAGTGAATATTGGGCCAATTTTTAAAATTTGTAGGAGTTTGTAGTCAAATCCAAAACTAAATAATTCTACACTGAAATGTAAGTTTTGTTTGTCTATGCTAATCTATGTCGGCACTCAAATTATATTATCACGGAGCCATCGAAGGCACTTCATCGCATGCTAAATTTTAAAAAATATAAATGAAATATTTGCTTAAGAAAATTAATATTTATTCAATAACAAACATGTTGTCTAGCACGTTTTGGGTTATCCCGCCAATTGCTACAAGCGTTTAGTAGCTTTAAAGACGCTTTATTAGTTGCTTTGTTTGGCTACTATTTTAGACATTCTATCGTATTATTTTTTCTATAGTATTTATTTTCAATTATACATTTTTTTATTAAAATAATATTACACATAAATCAAAAAAACTTCCTTCCTTTTTAACCATATATTTCAACATCAATCACTATTTCATAATACGTTATTTACAAATAATGGGACACAAACAAGCAGAACGGTTCAAACACTTTATGATAAGTCATTATACTTCTTTTGATAGATCTACCAATGAGCATAATAGAACGTAGGTGGGAGGGGTGGGGTGGGAAATTATATTAATTGATCTCATACTATGTTTGGTATCGACTAATAAAATTTGATTTTTTAGTAGATTATGACAAAAATTTTTGAATTGTATGATTGAAAAATTATATGATTCATAAATGATGTAATTAATATTAATTGTTTGATTTAGATTTAGATTAAAATGCAAACACACTCATATTTATATATTTGCCATTTTTCAACTGGAAACAGCTTTTGGTAGCTGTCATTATACTAAGACGCGTTCACTCATCATTCTCTGGTCTTGCAGGTGGTTGACTTGTCTGCTTGTCCCACAAGTCAAGAGAGGCTGCTGGAATGTCAAATAAATGCATGTATTCAATTTATCTTTGTCTTTGAATTCATTAATTATGAACTCACTAATTTCTATCAGACCCTTCAAACTTTCTGATGCTGATGACTTTTTAAATGGGCAGCTGATGAAAAGGTAACACATTATCTAAGATGGAACTCAATCCAATCCAAAGAAGAATCCTTAAAATACATCCAAGAAGTCGCCATACCACACCCTTGGAGGCAATCCATTTGTCTCGATGATCACTCCATTGGATACATTTCAGTCCGGCCGGAATCCGGCAGTGATCAACACCGGGCCCACCTAGGATATGCGGTTGGCAGTAACTATTGGGGACGAGGAATAGTCACTAAAGCAATGAAAATGGCAATCCCTCGTGTTTTCGAAAAGTTCCCTTATTTAGTGAGGCTGGAAGCTTTGGTTGAAGAAGAAAATATAGGGTCACAAAGGGTTCTTGAAAAGGTTGGGTTCAAGAAAGAAGGTTTGCTGAGAAAATATGGGTTCAACAAAGGCGAAATTAGAGATATGTTTATCTATAGTTTCTTACTAACAGATAAGATTATAGAATAAGTTGGAAGCTGCTTATTCTCACTGAAATTATTTTCTCAAGAGGTGATTGTAATCACCATATGCCACTGGTTTTCTGTATGAAATCTAACGAAGTTTTATGAATTTGAAATTTGGTTTATTTTTAGTTGTTTGAATGTCTTTTAGTACTTTAATATTGTCGAGTTTACATGTTAAAAATGAGTACTTCAAATATTTGGTACATCGTATTAGGTACGACTTGATATAATAAAGATCTTAACATTTTTTTTGCTTCTATAAGTTAATTTTGGATAAAGTTTATGCTATTATTCTTATTTGATATTCTAAACCCCTAAAAATTAAATCAATTCCAATAAAAGACCATAATTCATTCGGGCAAATATGTTATAAGATAAATTTAGCATTGATAAAATATGAAATAAATATATAATATATAAATATTTGTTTGAACAATTTCTCTTTAAAATGTTGACATTTTATGATGATCTTACAGTCTTAATATGACATTAGAGTCCATTAAACTCAAACAAGCTGACATCTTGATGAAGACATAATAAGGATAAATTGTCTATATGTTAAATATAAAAATATTAATTAACATAAAAATTTGTGCCACTTTTATTAATAATGCCGATATTTTGAAATAGAATTTCAAATTTTAAGATGGCATCATAGCCCAACAAACTCAATAAACATTCGAATTTATACTTGAATTTATGATTGGTGTGCTCAAAAGAACCATTCAAGATCATGATAAGAGTAAATCCTTCAAAATAAAAGATGAAATATATATACTCCTGGCTCATGATTTTTTTTTTTTTTTTTTCAAAAGTAAAGTTGAAAATGCTTACTAACTTTAGATTGACCTTAAAGTAGTATTGGACCGGAAATATCAAATATGTACGATTAATATAAATTTATTTATTTATTTATTTAATATTAAGATATTCTGTCATGATTTATATATTATTGGAGTGGTGAGAAAGGAATTATTTTGATAGGAGGCATGATTTATATGCATGTTCTTGCAAATTTCTCTCATATTTGAAAACACAAATTCTTGTTACTAACTTGGCACTGATACAAGGTTCCAGGAACTGGAGAAAACTACGACTTTTCTAAGGTTTTTCTCCTATGCAGAGAAAGTTCCAGTCACATGATACTAGGCCGACAAAAGACCAGTTTATTTTTAATAAAATATAAAACTTTCTTGTCCCTACTTTGAGAGTTCTTCATTAATTTATCAAATGCAAATTAAATCTTTAATAAACACCACTAGGTGGGTAGATTATTGAGTAAGTCCGAATCAACAAAAAACGTCGAGTTCCCAAAAATAAAAATTCAAACTAGAAACTGGAGTTTAGAAAAGATAGTATCAGCAAAAGTATAATAAAAAACTAAGTTTTATTCACATAAATTTGAGCTTGAATTATATGAAGTCTCTCTTGCCATTATGTTCGGTATCACATCTATTGAAAGCTTCAATCAAACTAAATCCTTAATAAAACAACTTGATTGTAATTCATCAGAATGAGTCGAGAACCTGTCAACACGTAAGATTTCTAGAAACATATTTTAAAGTAGACTATAAAATTTAGACAAGAAAATCAGTCGACAGGAGGCTAAACATAACCACATCTTTAGTTTTGCCCTTTATAACAATATACTTCCGAAGGACACCCTCCCTTTGGAATCCAGCCTTTTCCAACACCCTTTTTGACCCTTCATTGTCTGTAGCCACTGTGGCTTGTAGCCTCTCCAAATGAGGCCACTCCTTAAATATTGTTGAAGCCACCATTTGTACTGCTCTGGTGACAATCCCTTTGCACCAATACTTGTAGGACAAGACATAGCCAAGCTCAGCTCTACACTGGTCGAATCCGGAACCTGGAGTAACTGTAATTGCCCCAATCGCACGATTTTCAATGCATATTACCTTTAACCATGGATGTGGGATAGCATAATTCTTGATATAGTTTAGTGCTTGTTCTTTGGAAGTGTAGGTGTCCCAAAGGCAAAATCTTGTAACCTTATCATCTGCTGCCCACACCATGAAATCTTCTACATCCGACAATTCTATTGGCCTCAATGTGATCTCCATGGATTCTTGAATCCTTTTCCCTCCTCCCGATTTATCCAAGTTTTCTTCCATTATTTTCACGTTCTTGAAGATTAATTCTGCAGTTGGGAAAGAGACTGAAAAGTCTTCGGTAAAATTCGCTAATAAGAGAGTTTGATGAACTATCGTGTAGTATCAATTGCCAAGAATAATTAAGCATTCTAATGAAAAATCTGCAGGATGAAGCTCTCTTATATATTTAAAATGATTGGTCAACCTCTAATGGGAATTGCGTATTGGAAACGATTGGTCATTTTAGTTGGTTGGTCCTAGAGCCTATTTGGGAGTGATTTTGAGAATTGATTTTTTGACCGTTAGGAGAAAAGTGGGGTCCACATGTGAGAAAAGAAGTGAAATATGAGGATTGAAATAGTGAAATAACGGTCAAAAAATTAATTTTTTGGAGCAAAAATCGCTCCCAAACAAGCTGCTAATTTTTTTAGAAATTGATTTTGAACCTCATATATTTTATAAGGTACTTAACTTTTATTATTTTATCAACCATACGTACCATTATCTTTCATCAAAATTTACTAAAAAATTTTGATTTTTGGTCAAAAGCAAACCGCGGCTTAACATGCAAGTTGAAGTTTTCGAAGAACATGGAAGAATGGATTTGGTCAAAGGATATAAAATATATAATTATGTTTTCTTGAAGGCTACTCCATCAAAATAACAAATAGCTGATGCACACGTATTGAATAATCAATTTGTTTAAAATTTCATGCTTTGATTTCATATTTATATATAGGGGCGTTTGTTTTCCATTTTTGTAAAAATGAGAATGAAAAATATAGTCATTATGAACCCCACACAAGAGATAGAAATTCAAATTTAATGACTTGATATAATAGATAACGATCATAGTTTTCATTTTAATGGTGGAAAAATGTGAAACAAAGAGGGGCATAATCACTAGGTACTAAAGATTTTTTGCAACATATTCAAGCATCCTAATCTTGAAATGTTGGGAAATTACTTATCATGTACAAAAAATGAAACAGATTTCAATTCCTACAAAAAAATCTCCTTTATGTTTAGATAGAAATTATACGTTTTTGCAAAATCTGCAAACCCCTTTACTTTTCTTTTATTTCAACAACCTTGATTTGTCATCCACAACTGTCCAACTATTCAGTCTCTAATAAAATTCAATACAAAGAACAAGATTGTAGGAACCAGGGCTTTCTCCTCTTGTACTACTAAGAATAATAAAAAATTCTCTACAAATTACAAAACCTTGCCACTTATTTATATAAGTTCAAACAAGTTTAGTCTATCTCTTGACCCGTTCCAATATTTAATTAACTAATTCAATTAAATCTGATCAATGAACTAATCAATTGACGTATCACAATTTTCTAGTTCTCCTTTTGTGTGCAATCCATTAGTTCCCAATCAAGATGCCCAATGAAGTAAATTATTATTTTGATCTAATCAAAATTGATAAATTAAAACACTCTTTTAATTTATTACCAATTCAAGTTCACCGTCATAGATTGACATCTAGCAATGTGTCGAGGTAATATATTTGACAATAAAATGTCACATGGTATAACAAAATCAAATTTGTTCGTTTACCGTGAAACTATAATTCCTTTGTCAATATGATTTGATCAATTACGAAATATGAAAATGTGTCAATCCCAATTATCGGTCATATATTTGATTACACTAATAAATCAATATAAATCGAAAGCTCATTTTCGACTTCTAAGCACACATTAACCAAAGATTTTGTTATCGACTTAATTGAATGAATGTAGATGATAATCTCGAAAAAAGCCCGAGCCCCATTTTCTGGGAGTTGGCTCGAGCTGGGCCGGCCCATAAAAAAAATCAGAAAGGAAAAATCTATTGCCTTAATCGATAGCAAATAAAGCTGCCTGTTGGCCGAAAAGCTCGGGTCGAGCCTTAATTTTTTGGCCAAGCTTTTGCTCAGCTCAGGCACAAAAAAGCTCGACTTAAAAAAAACCTGAACCAAGCCCGAGCCGACTCAACTCTACTCGTTAACATCCCTATCTAAGAGTAATGAATCATCTATTCGTTCACAATATTTATATGATTCTTGACATACCCAAACGATGCAGTATTAACGGTCTTGGCAAAGCAACATCCAACACCGTCAAAATATGACTGTCCTCATACAAGGCACTATGTTGACCTCAAGTCAAATGATCAATTTCACTATCAAATATTGGAGATTAACCACTGATACTCAGATATTTATCCATGTGAAATCTCTTAGTGGATCTCTAATGTTTTGTTCTATAATAGAACATCCACGTGTTCATTTAAATGTCACAACATTTTAGTTTGTGAGATCAGTTACTTACTTCATAAGTAAGAATTGCCACATGTGATGGTATATCTGTAATAACGATATCCATTTCTCGTTATTACTTACGACCACGGATAATTTAAGATTCAATCATATGTAATTTGTATCTCACAATCATAACTTCTTGTGATTAACAAATTACCAAGATTTGAATCTACAGACTCTATTGTTTAATTTAATTTAATATTAATTAAATAATAAATTTGTCATAAATTGCATCAACTATATATTAAAAATGTTTATGTCTAAAATTGATTGAACCTAGAGCATTACACTTACAAAATCCCACTTACACTATATCCAATCACTTATGTATTTAATATTATAAAAGCATACATGACGATCATGTTTATAATGTGACAACTCTTTGTTAGTGGATTTACAATATTATCAATTGTGGGATTCGTTTCGTTTCTTTACATCATTTCTTTGTGTTATCTCTCTGATGAGATGATACTACCTTAAAACATGTCTGAATCATTGATGTGACCTTAGTTCCTTCGCTTGCACGAACGGTGTTAGGAACTACTATTGAATCTACATTTGTTTCATGTTTGAAACATTTTCACACACCGCTTAAGAGTAAACCAACTCTTCATATAAAATCTTCTCAAATTTTTATCTATGTAAATTGGGATGAGTTAAGCAATCTTTTAAATCTATTTTTATAGATCAAGTTGCTATTACAACCACAATTTCAACGTTTGTAATGTAGGGATATCGTTTTCTGTTAATAATATGTCCTACATATAATATTAGGAATGCGACAATGCTCTCACTATCTTCTTGTAAATACACAGTTCGTCTCCATTTTTGATAAAAACAAACCTTTTGATTTTTTCATCAAATTGAAGATTTCAGCTTCAATAGGCTTGCTTTAACTCATAGTCATAGTATGTAACTATTGCAACCAAAACCCGAGTGAACTTCAACAAGGCTATAGACGAAAGGTTTAACCAAGGTCAACACTTAACATATTTCTATTAGCCTTGCTTTGTATGCATGGATATTCTCATCCATATCGACATTTTCCTTGTAAACCATTTACAACATATGGGCTTTATCCCACCAGGAGGGTCGACCAAAATCCAAACCCTGTTTTCATATATTGTATTCACTTCGGATTCCATGGCCTCCTGACATATATTTGAGTCAAGACCTTACTCTGCTTCTATGTAATTAGTAGGTTCATCATCCTAGGTTGTTAATATCCAATTAGTAATCGTGGATTCGCACATTCTTGAAAATCGAATGATCCTACTAGATTTAAATGGAGCAGTCATGTCCTCAGAAGTCTCCACTTCCTGATCAAGAGTGTGTCCCTCATCAAGTGTGGGATCAACTTCAAATTCATATGCTTGGTCAACTATATCTGTGGACTCTTGAATCTTTCAAGTTCTATTTTACTGCCACTGTTCTCTTCCAGAGTAAAACTTTTTCTCTAAAAAGACTGTGTCGTGAGACGAAGACTTTCTTTTCAATAGAATAATAGAATTGATATCCAAATATGTGTCTTGGATATTCTACAAATATGTATTTATCGGATATATATTCAAGTTTATTCGATTCACTGGGCTTTAAATAAGCATCACAGTCCCAAACATTTAGATGAGATAAATTGGGAATATTGCATTTCCATAGCTCGTATGGAGTTCTGTGGACATGATTTAGCGTGCTACACACTGCAATCAGTGCATGATCCCAAAACAATTTTCGGAGGTTTGCATGGCTTGTTAATCACACTATATCTAATAGTTTACGATTCCTCTTTTCAAATACACTACTATGTTGCAGTGTATATGGAGTAGTCCACTGCAAGAGAATCTTATTCTCTCTTAGATAATCTAGAATTTCATCTTTAAGATATTTCCATCTCGATCGGATCTTAGTGTGATAATATCTTACCTATTTGTTTATCTACTTCTAGCTTGAATCCCTTGAACATTTCAAGAGCTTCATGCTTGAATTTCATAAAATATACATGGTCCATTTCCGAAATAGTCATCGGTAAATGTGATAAAATAAGAGAAACCTTATCTAGCATTAATTGATATGGGTCTACATACATCACTATGTATTATGCCAGTATTTATGCAGACCTTTCTCCTTTTCAAGTAAAATAAGATTTGATCGTTGTACCAAACATGCTTGATTTGCACTTGTCAAATGATTCAAAATCAATTGATCCCATATATACATCTCTATGTAAATTTCGAATTGCATTTTATCTATATGACCAAGTCTGCAATGTTAGATTTAGGTACCATTTAGATTATCATTTTTGTGCTTCTTAACTTCTATACTTATTATAGAATACTTAGTATATAGAATATAAATATCATTTTGTAGTTTACCATAACCATTAAGATTTTATCGAAATATAAGTAACAACAATTGTCCTTGACATTAAAATAATTCATGTCCAAACATGAATTTATTTAATGCTCTAGTTATGGTGGGTATAAAGTTACATTTCTCTAATTCCAATATTAAGCCTAAAAGCAACGACATGAAGTATGCTCTTATAGGAAATGTAGCAATTTTTTCTCATCTTAAACGTATAGGTCAACTTCTCCCTTTTGCAATGGTATACTTCTATTTAGTTTCTCTATATTTATATAAATATGAGATCCATATCTGGTATCAAATACCTAAAAAGCTCATGAAGTAGACATAAACCTTGCAATATTTCTTCCAATGACTTTTCATTTTATAATGAAAACAAGGGTCATTAGATTTGATATTGTCCTTCGCTTTGATCACCTTAGCCATATTGGATGTTTTCCCAAAGTCCCTTTAGATTTTCTCTTAATAGCCTTAGAAGAATCAATGGCTTGTCCTATACTAACTTTGATATTGGGTTTAACAGTCTCAAGTATGTCCAGCAGCTCAATGAGTGTGCATTCGAGATCATTCATAATTAGTATGAATAACTCTCTGACAGAGATTACAGAGCTAAGCCAATACTTAGTTCATAGTTCATGACTGAACTCAATTGAGACACATCTCAATGTCAATCATCTTGAGTACCTGAGCATTGACTGAAGATTTTCTCTATTATTTCGCACCGATATAGTTGCTTGGAAATCTCATATCCTTCCACACATGATTATTATCATACAATTCTTTTAAAATGAAAAATCATGTGTTAACATCTATGCTCAAATGTTGCTTTCATACTTGGGTGACATAGTTACAACCATCACATACATTGCAGTACTATTGTCATCACCGTGATATTATAGCAGCTAGATCTTCCTTAATCGAGTCATCAGCAGGTGTCTCTGGAAAGGGCTACCTAAGGACATAACAAATTTTCTCATGCCTAAAAACAATTCTTAGATCGCGGTGCCATTCAAGAAGATTTAGTTTGGTTGTTGTCATCCAGTATGTCATTCAAATACATATGGTTACTCATGATTCAAGAAAATGACGAAAAGAAATGGAATAATATATAAAATACATCGATTAATTTAACATGAACTTTTATTAAATTAGTTATGCCCCCACTGTTTAATTCAAATTTATGACCCTCTCATATAAATTTATGAAATCCATACTTGACTCCCAGTGGGCTGGGATCCCATTTGTTATCTTAAGCTTTGAGTGTACTCTCGACAAGTCTTAATAAAACATATGGATAGATACTATTATCAATTGTATCTCCCTACAATTCTCAGATCATTAAGCTGACAACTCATTGTCTTTACACATTTTAAGTGTTAGCTTAACATGACTCTAAAATTTATCTCATTGAGTGTAATCAACAAAAGATAAACTTTAGTTAAGTCAGACCCATCATTCAAAAATATCTAATATTTCATAGTGTCAAACATATCCATAATAAGATAGCCTTGAGTGTACTCAATAAGTTGAAATCGATTGAGGACTCTGATTTTTCACTATAATGATGGAAGGTGAATGTAAAGTATGACTTAATATTTTAGTAAGGGATTTTTGAATTCAAAGGTCTCATCGTAACAATCATATATATTTTATTATATATCTACCATGCAAATAAACATATATAATATAATATAATAGTGTGGACGATTATAAACTTTTACTATCTAGTCTTCCCGAGCTATGAAGAAGATTAGTTGGTCAAATCCTAGTGGGTATTGCGTTGAATCAGTATCAATGTACCATCTCCATGGTTTCTTCCTTTTTTTATGTTTTCAATTAGTCCAGTTGTAACTTGTATCTTATACTAGTTGGCATACAAGCCTAAATAAAATTGGACTTGTAGGCCCATAGTAACAGTAACAATAACGGACTCCCAAATCTAAAATGATTAAGAGCTCGCAGGCCCATAATAATAACAATAATAATGGATCGCAAGCTCAAAACAATTAAGATCTCCCAGACTCATAAAACGACAATAATAAAATTAACTATTTAACACATCAACATGGTCGAATCCATAATTGTTTACTAACAATACATTCATCACATAAATGCATTCCTGTATAATATCTAATATCATATGTAAATATGATTCAAGTTTCTAAAGATTTTAGAGCGAATTTATTAAATTAAAATCATATTTTAATTAAATACCAAATTAAAATCTAACTCTAATTTCAAGAAAATTTTAGGGTGAGATAATTTAATTAAAATCAAATTTTAATTAAATATCAAATTAGAATCCAATTCTAATTTCAAGAATTTGTTAGGGTGAAAATTTTAATTAAATACCAACTCTAATTTAGACAGAATTAGTATTTTAATTTAGCATAAAATTCTTAAATAAAATAAAATTCAATTTAGGGTCAAAGTTTAATATTTAAGTTAAAATCTAATTTTAACGAATTGTGAAAGTCGTCAATTTTAAATAAAATTTTAAACTTGGGTCAAAATTAAAACTATAGGTTAAACCCATATGAAAATTAAATTTAAAACCATTTTAAAAATTCCAATTAAAAACTTTTTTTGAAAGTTGCAATCTGACCCAAATAAAATTCATAAACAAACCCCTTCAAATTCTGAAATTGTATAGGAGCCCTCCATTTAAAATTTACACAGTCACTTGAAATTGCACATAGGAGTTGAAAATTTATGAAATTTTGACACGAGCCCTCGTCCCCAACCTCATTCACGTGTCTGAACGGAAAAGAAAACCCTAAGAATTTTTCTCTCTTTTTTTTTTTCTTCCCTCTTCTCTTGGCGGTGTTGGCATCACTGACGCCGCAAAGAAGTCTTATAACAAGAGTGGCCACTACAGTCACACGAAAGTGCTGCTAATGCAGTGGCAGGGCATTGTTGCGATACTCAGCGCACGATGCCACCATTGGCAACCACCGTCCTCTCTCTCTCTTTTTTTTTTTTTTGAATTTATTCCAATCCAAAATAATTTTCTATTCAAAACAAATTTTGAAAATAGAATTAATTTTCTTAATTGTTAGAAACAATAAAAAAAAAAAAACAAAATCAACTTTTGATTGTTCCCAAATATTCAAACAATCTCTAACAAACACAAAAATAGGCCTTGCCACCACTGTTAGGAATTTACTTATCATGCACAGCGGAAAATAAAACAGATTTCAATTCCCACCAAAGATCTCATTTGTGTTTAGATAGAAATTATGCCATTTGCGAAATCTGCAAAATCCTTTGCTTTTCTTTTATTCCAACAACCTTGATTTGCCACTCACAATTGTCCAGCCTCCAATGAAATTTCACACAGAGAATAATATTGTAGAAACCAGAGTTTTCTTCTCTTGTGCTAGCAAAAATAATGAAAAATTCCCTACAGATTCCAAACTGTAGCCACTTATTTATATAAGCCCAAACAGATTTGGTCTGTCTACTGATACGGTCTAATATTTAATTAATTTATTTAATTAAATTCGATCCATGAACTAATTAATCCAATTAATTAATTTGAGCCCATAAATAGGCAACCTAATTAATTAATTTATTCAATGCTTGTTAAATTAATTAGTTAACAAATCACGATCTTTTAGTTTTCCTTTTTGTGTGCAATCCATCAGGTTCCAATCATAATACCTTACGACATGAATTATTATTTTGATCTAATTAAAGTCGATAAATTAACACATCATTTTAATTTGTAACCAATTCTCGTTCGTCGTCCTAAATTGACATCTAGCAATGTGTCAGGGTAATACATATGACAGAAAATGTCACATGGTATGACAAAATAAAATTCATCCGTTTATCGTGATACTATAATCCATTTCGTCAATATGATCCGATCAATTACGAGATATGGAAGTGTGTCAATTTTGATTATCGATCATATCTTTCATTCTACTATTAAATCAATATTAGTTGAAAACTCCTTTTCGAATTCTAAGCACACCTTGACCAATGATTTAGTTATCGACTTAATTAAATGAAATGTAGATCATAATCTCTTACTATTTAAGAGTGACGAATCCTCTATTGGTCATTTACATCTTTCATATGATTCTTGACATACCCGAACGATACAGTATTAGTGGCCATTGGAAGAGCAACGTCCAACACTTCCAAATTATGACTGTCTTCATACAAGGCACTATGATGATCTTAAGTCAAATGACCAATTTCACTATCGAATGTTAGAGCTTAATCACTGACACTCAAATAGTTATCCATGTGAAATCTCTTAGTAGGACTCCAATGTTTTTATTCTATAACAAAACATCCACTTGTTCATTTAAGTGTTACAACACTTTAACTTGTGAGATCAGCTACTCACATCGCAAGTAGGAAATACCACATGTAATGGTATATCCGTAATAACGATATTCGTATCTCATTATTAATTACAATTACGGATAATTTAAGATTCAATCATATGTAATTTGTATCACACAATCACAACTCCTTGTGATTAACAAATTGCCAAGATTTGAATCTACGGATTCTATTATTTAATTTAATTGAATATTAATTAAATAATAGACTACCACAAATTGCATCAACTATATATTAAAAATGTTTGTGTCTAAAGTTGATTAGACCTAGTGCATAACACTCACATGAAATGTATTGCTGAACGAAGGATCATATGGTGTGGCAATCAAGTGAAGGTTACTTTTTCTTGATACAACTCTTCCTTCAACTTCATTCACATTAGAGTTGATTCCACTGGGGGAGTTTCCATTGAAAATGGTAAAGAAGTAGAGCTAAAATAAACTCCATATTCTAAACCAAATGTCATAGCTAGACAAATCCTCTTTCCCTGCCCAAATGGAAGAATAAAAGCGATTTCCAAAGAAACCAACTGAATTTATTTCAAATCTTAAAGTTCAAAACTTTTCAGTAAACCCAATATTTTTATCTCTTCCAATAGTCCAAATGGACGAATGAAAGTTTTGTTAAAAGAACAAAAATTGGGAGATCCATTGCAGAGATTACACATGGAGGACTATCTCAGTGTCAGTAACTAATCTTTGACGTTCGGTAGTAAAATTGACTCTTCGACTTGAGGTCATCATAATATTATGATCTACTTTTAATTTAGGGAAAATTGTAGCAACGGTCCCAAACCTTTGAATTTTTTGCAGACTTTACCTTAACTTTTAGTTTGTGCCACCAACAATCCCAAACCTTTGAAAAATTAGCCCCTAGAGAAAATCGTCCATCTGACTGTTAGTTGACCAAATTGAAAAGGGTGAAATGGTACATTTACATTTTCTCAAATTGACAATTAAAATAATTAAACTAAAAACAAAACAAAAATAAAAATCAGACCCCACCCACAAACCTAGCCCTACCTTCATCTTCTTCGAACCCCAACACACTACCACTCCACCCCTAAAAGAAGAAAAGAATTTGCTTGTCAAAAGAATTCCCTTCAATTTTCGAACAGAAGAGCACACGTAAAACTGGAACTTCTGCTATGGGTGTAATGTAGTGGCAATGCTTTAAAACTACACAAACATGGTACAATGATACCTACTACTCCCCTAATAACCTAGGCAGTAGCTTTTTGTTTTGGAATGTGCTTTACCTTCAAACTCGTCCCGCTATGGTTGAACCTTAACTTGAACATTTCCGCTAGTTGATGAAAAGACCCGATTCTCACATTTCCAAGAATGCTGAGCTCTCTAACATCTGATCCCAAAGCCATCATTGGATGGTCATCTTGGACATCGTAGGGAGATTCAAGCTCTAAGGTAAGGACCAATCTCACACGTTCTATGAGGTAGCTTCCTTCCATGTTGTATCAATTAAAACCAACCATTTCTATGCCATCACCTCCAGCAATGGACGATGGTAGTGGTCAGCAGTTACTGGGTTCTAATTTTTTTGGGGATACGGTGGCGGTGTGTTGGTGGTTTGGAGAAATGAAGGTAGGGCTAGGTTTGTGGGTGGGTATGGAGGATGATTTTTTTTTTTTAGTTTAATTATTTTAATTGTAATATTTGAGAAAATGTAAATGTACCATTTTATCCATTTCAAATTGGTCAACATTGGTCAATTTTTTTCTTGGTCAACTAATAGTCAAATTGACAATTTCCATTCATCCAAACTCCAGGTGCTAATTTTTCAAAGATTTGGGATCGTTGGTGACACAAACTAAAGGCTTATTAAAGTTTGCAAAAAATTCAAAGGTTTGAGACTGCTGCTACAATTTTCCCTTTAATTTATCATTATTCACATGGATTCATTAATGGGAAAATTATAGCAGCGATCCCAAACCTTTTTAATTTTTGTAGATTTTATCTTAATCTTTATTTTGTGCCAACGAAGGTTCCTAACCATCCATAAATATGCAGTTGGAGATGGGTAGATCCATTTGACCATTAATTGACCAGAAAAGTCAAAATTTGACCAATTTGGATCAAATTAAAAAGGTATAATAGTAATTTGCATTGTTCTCATATTAAATAAATTAAAAACCCCAAAAAATAAATATAAATATATAACCCCACTCCCATCCACCCCATCCGACTCCACAGATCAAAATCTTACAATCTTCTTATCCAATGAGATCTATCAAAAATTACCATCGTCATCGTCATCCCCATCGCCTCTCTATCAAATCAGTAAACCACCCACTCAATCTGCACCTCCTCTTCCTCTGACATTTGAAAGCCCCATAAGCTCTCCCATTCCTTCATCGCCACTTTCTCCCCCTTCTTGCCCTCAAGCACCTCCTCCAAGTCCACCTATTACCTCCTCTAAGAAGCCAAATATTCCTCCAAGTCCAATTATAAAAACACTCCTTTCACCTCTAGGTCACACAACCTACAATCTTAATTTGTTGAATTTTCACTCCATTCATGCAATCATACCCCATTTTTCAATTTGCTTTCCACATTCAATCATCCCATCTTTCAACTTCCCACAAAAATTTTGCTAATACATTTTCTGGGCCCTGATAAGTGTGTTTTTGCACACTTATTTAGATCACAAACATGACTTAATTACAAGCAAAATATTTAAATTGTGATTTAATCTTGTTGAATTCATGCAATGTAGGTGTTTCTATGAAAATGGTAGAATTCAGGAGAAAAGAGCCGAAAAAGGACTAAAATGGAGCAAAGTGATAGCTCAGGGACCAAAGTGTAATTATCCAAAAGATGGTCCGAAGGACAAATCAAGGAAGTGAATGAGCTAAGTACCAATCTGGTGATATTATGAGATGATGGAAATAAAAGAAACAAGCAAAAAGGACCAAAATGAATCAAACTGAAAGTCCGAGGACCAAGTTGCAAATAATCCATAGATGAGATAGGAAATGGAATGAAGATTCAAGAGTTTTAGAGGTCAATCAGATGAGGAAATGAGTCAAAGAGGTGAAATATGATCGAAATATTATCAAGTATCAACTTTCAGGCGAAAAAGCTATGCTCGTAATTTTTAGTCTCTACTTGAGATCCATTTTTGGCATAGTAAACATCATAATTTGAGGAAACCTATTTCTATCAAAATTGTAGATCTTTGAGTTTTCTTCCCAGTGCACTTTGAATCACTTCAATCGGAGATTAGAAGAAAAATTTATAACCAAAATACTAAAAACTATCCGGCGGAAAGAATCGCATAACTATGCGGTCGCATAGCATAAATTCTATGCGGTCGCATAGAAGCCTCCCGAGAATTTTTTATCAAATTTTTTTTACTCTATGCGACAGCATAGAAATGTACAATGCGGTCGAATAGAACAATTTCGAGCCGATTCTGCAGTTTTCTTGTACGACTGAAACTCTTTTGGTAACCTAATTTTCACGCGATATAAATACCAAAAGACGTCTAGAAAGAAGAGAATTTATTGAAGGGGGGAATATACACAATTTTGGAGGATTTGGAGAGGAAGAAGAAGGCAAAAACAAGGCAATCCACTTGAAGATTCAAGATTTCACTTCAAGAATCAATTGGGTGATGTTCTTCCTTGGTTTTAATTATTTTTTTTCTTTATTTCCCATTATGTTAGGCTAGATTTTCATGTGCTAGGATTTGTGATGAACCTTATATTATGAACCCTTAATCTTGAATTTTACTTATTTGACGTTGTAACATGTTTTTAATTATTGAATGATTGGCTTGAATTTTTTTTTCTACAATTATGTGCGCAATAGTTGTATGAGATTTGTGGCTTGTTTTACCCTCGAGAGATGGAAAATAAGTTAGACATTATGTTAATTGTCGTAAAGTTCGATAGGGGATAGAAATATACTGCTATGCTTTACGTGATCTTTAAATATTCATAAATCTTTAATGCATTTTTATATGTTCGCATCCGTCATAGAAATATAGTCGGATTGCATGTGAAAATAGGTTTAATTCTACTCGAGAGAGATTTTTAAACAAATTAGGAATATTGATTTTCATAATTGAATCGTGTTGTCAATTTTATAAAATTCGAATTAAAGGGGATTGATATAAGGGGATTCGGAATCCTAGTACGCATTTCATTATCACATTTTTATAAAACTTGCATTTAGTTATAATCACGCATTTAACCTAGTTAATTTAGGCTTTAATTTATAAGTAGGTTATTAAATCATAATTTAGTTAGCGAAAATATCAAGAATTTCTATTGTTTAGGTTAAGGCGACGATAGGTAAAATTGAACTAATCAATCTCCGTGGGACGATATTCGGACTCATTTAATCCACTTTATTACTTGTTAACGAACCGTACACTTGCGGTAGTTTTAAATCAAAAGAAATAATTTCGCGAACAAGCCCTAGTGGAAGAAGTCTTTTGAGTGGAATTATGCTTTTGTAGAAACCATCAACAATGGGATTGAATAGACGGAGTTGGCTGTGGTGGAATTTGGGTGGCTTGGGGTAAAACTCAAGCATTTGAGGAGGTATGTGGAGCTGTACAATTCAAGGGAGGACGTTTATGAGTTTTAGTCAGGGATGTACTTTCATTGCTATCGAAAAAGGATGGACGAGAAGAGAGATTGGCCGATGGTGGCTGATGATTTTCTATTTTCTAGTTTCTTTCTGGGGAATGGGTGAGGGCTGAGGTTGGATTTGGGTTTGGGGTGTGAGACGAAGAGGGGAAAAAAAGATAATTTTCTTTTCTTTTCTTTTCTTTTTTTTTTGGTTTTTTTAATTTAGTTTATATAGGATTGACGAAAATGCCCTTGTTTGAAATGGTCAAAATGCTCATTTTTTGACATTTTCCACGTCAACTAATGGTCAATAGATGGTTTCCATCCATTTGGACCCCTGTTGTATATTTACGAAAGGTTAGGGACCTCCACTGACACAAATTAAAAGTTAGGGTAAAGTCTGCAAAAATTGAAAAGGTTGGAGACTGCTACTGCAATTTTTCCCTTCATTAATTCATGTAGCCGTTGCATATGGACATCTAGAAATATGTCAAGAACCAACATGATTAAAAATATCACATAATACGATAAAACGCTTTCACTTAATTGTTGTAGAAATATAATCCTTCAATCCAATTCATTACGAGATATAGATAAGTGTCAATATTGATATAATTTATCATATTTTTTTGTCATGGCCTTATATTGATCTAAACAAGTTGTGCTTGAAAACCATTCAATTCATAACTCTACCTTGGCCATATCAATGTAGCCAGACAAAACGAGTGTCATAATCTATTATCACTATTCAAATGGTTAGCAACTATGGAAGATCAAATGGCTTCACTTCTAAAGAATAATATAGGGATGCTAGTAAATAAACCTAATAAGAAACTAATTGAATATAAATGGAACTATAAAATAGAGGAAGGGGAAGGAGGAAAAGAAAGTCTCAATATAAAGCTAGATTAGTTGCTAAGGTTTTATACAAAAAGGTATAGACTATAATAACTTTTTTTCCTTGTAGTTGAATGTAACGCCATTAGAACCATTTAAGCTCTTGTTACACAATTTAGGCAGTGCAAAAGCTACATTCCTATAGATGAGGGGATTTATATTAAGCAGTATTCAGGTTTTGTAACAGAGATTCAAACAATCTTGTATGTTTATTAAAAAGATCCTCATATGATTTGAAACAAGCTCTAGGGCAATGGTACAAAATAATTTATTTATTTATTTATTTATTTTTTTGTACAGCTTGATTTTCAAAGAAGCAAATATGATACTTTTCTATAATGCAAACGAAGTGGTGGTATAAATTTTTGTTACTTGTTATAGATTGATTATATGCTCTTAGCTAGTCATAACAAATCTGAAAATTCTTGATATCAAACTGAAACTTAAGTTTGAATTTAAAATGAAAGATGCTGGTTCAGCTAAGAAGATTATTGGTATGCAAATTTTAAATGATAAAGAAAATGATTTTTTTATGTTTAAATCAACATAGTTATGGGAATAAAATTTTGAAAAAAAAAAATTTATTTTACCTCTTGCCAATCATTTAAAACTGTCTTCTGATTGTTGTCCCAAAATTGAAGATGAGCTTGATGGAATGTCTAAAATTTGTTATGCAAATGCTATTGGATCAATAATATATTTGATGATATGTATTAGACTTGATCTTGCACATAACATTAGTGTACTTAGAAGATTTATAGGGAATCCAAGGGAGGAAAATTGGGAAGCCTTAAAATAGTTAATAAAATATTTGTAAGGTACTTCTAATTTGGGCTTAGTTTTTAGGAAAAATAAAGAAGAGGTAGCTTTAAATGGATGCACTGATCTTATTTTGATGAAGAGTTCTCCTATCTTTAGCAGAGGCTAAATGTATTGCTACCACTAATGTAATTAAAGAAGGAATGTAGTTAAGTGGACAGTTAAATGAACTTGGTTTTTTTAACGAAAATGCAGTATTAATTTCGGATAACCAAAGTGCAATTTATATAAATAAAAATCTTATGTTTCATGATAGAACAAATATCATGTTTCATGATAGTGCAAAACAAAATGATGCTAAATAACATTTTATAAGAGATATTGTATCAAAAGGGGTACTTAAGATAGAAAAATTTGTGACATAGATCAAACCATTTGATATGGGAAATAAAGTAATACTTTTAAGTTTAACTTGTTATCTGTTGATTCTATTTAATGCTTTTATATAGGTACATGAGTATATCAAATGGAGCTACTGGTGATGCTTTGTTTGCACTAATGAGAGTTCAATTTTTGGTAGCAAGGTGAAGATTGTTAGGCATAATGCACATGCAATTTGTGCTCCCAAAAATGGACCAAAATTGTGTTCTAGTAATGCGACTTTATTAGTGGATGCCTTACACCAAATGATGATATATGGCTGATAGCATCTGGCTTTCGGATTCTTCTTTGGCTCAAGACATTTTGTTTGGCTTTTGGTCCATTCACCGATTCACTTTTCTGGATTTTGGTTTGCTAGAAAAGCACCTTTCAATTTTAAGGTTTATTCTTCTCTTGAAAATCTCATTTGGGATATTGACATCATCTATTCCCTACTATGTTTTTGTTTGATTCTTGGTGTAATCAATGGAGGTAATGATGTTCTTTGTGTTATAATATTCAAATAAGAGTGTGAATATGGTTTGTTGTGTTCTTGGTGAATAATAACTCGATTGGCTAGAACTGTGAGAAGATACTTCTTCAATAGCTTTATCTTTTGTACTTCTTGAACATTTTGTAACCTTGATTTCCATTTTGGGGTGTATAGTGTAAACGAGCATTATCTACTTTTATGAATGCTCAACAGGGAATTTGGTATCAGAAGTTGTCACTGAACCTTTGGGGCTTAGGTCGAAAAGTCCTTGTTTTCATTTTCTGCAATTTTATGTTTATGCCTTTTCAGTTTTTAAGATTAATCATATTTTCATTTATTTCTGGGCATTTCAAAAAGAATTGTAAACTTCAATTAATCGGTAATATTAGCTCATTGTTCACCACATATCAATAATGGTGTTGATTGATTACAAAAAATTATATAATAAATTAAAATTTAGTTTTACATCTAATTTTGGAAAGAAATGTAGTATGGACCTCCATGGATTCATGTAGGGTGAATTTGAATATAGTACCAAAAAGTATTAAAGAAGAAAATATTTAAAAAAGAAGAAAAAAGAATCTATTTACATTAAAAAAAATCACAATATTTTGTGAGATATTAAATCCAAAGAAGCATGGATCTAAAGAGGTCTCAAATTGGCCCAATACAAAATTTAGCCCATCTTGCACTAGATTGACCATTAGAACTAGTGAGTTTAGAAAGAGAAAATTCGAGTTCGGTAAAAGAAATTTATTTTTATAATTTTACTGTCAACAAATAGAGATCGTCTATGAGAAACTCGAGGAAAGAAAACTAGGGATCCATCCATCAAACTTGAGAAATCCTTAAAATTTATAGAAATGAGTCAAGCAAAAGAAAAATCGAAGGATATAAAGTTGCTGAAGGTTGAAAATAACAATATCCGTCCTGATCCAGTTAATAAAATTGTATGCTCAAAGTAGTAACATGAAGATACAACAGCTAGTCTTTGAGAGAATCTATCTCTTGCTCAGCACTAGTCTCTATGAAAGAAGAAGTTAGTAGCAGGAAAATACAAAAAATTGCTGAAGACCTGAATGCACTAACGACGGAATATGCTGCTTGAAGCAAAAACCAAAAAAAAAAAAAACAAAAAAAAAAAAAACAAAAAAAAAGGAACTTGAAAGGTAAACTGACCAAACTAAGTATAGTATCTGAAAACTTTGGAAAGACACATAATCTACAACCTCTAACCTCTTCAATTAAATCTATAGAACCTAAAAGTGAAAATTTAGTTCATAAAGAGGAGGTAATAGTTACCCAAGTGACAATAGCTAGAGAATGTTTTCACAGCATGCTCGTGGAAGCAGGGTGAGCATTTTGTATGAAGAGACTTTTGATTGAATAGAAAGATATAATTCCTAAATTTTTGTGTCGAAGCCTCACCACTTAAATTGGAAGTAGCCTAGTCCCAATAGATAGGCCATCTTGTTAGTGAAAATAGGAGAAAAGCCCCAAACATATCAGGAAAATATGGACTTTGGCATCATAAAGGAAAAATTCACATACGACGAAGTCCTTGGACAACTTGCCATGAAACAAGCAAACATAATCAATCCCCCCCCCCATCAATTATATGAGAGGTTTTCTGCAAATAAGGGTAAAGTGTTCTTAAAATGTAATTAAAGATTCCTATACAAGAATTATGAAAATAACACAAAAAGTAAAGTTATTCGATCTCCCAAGAGGAGTATAATTGTTAGAGTCAAAGCGAGTAATCCCGAGAATAAACTTCAAATTTATGACTTAAGCGATCCTTGCTTAACTAACTAATATCTGAAACGGCAGTCAAAGAACTGAAAACTATTTTCGTTAGTCTTGAAAACATATATAAGGCTCTGAAAACTAGTAAAGAGTTGAGCGAACTTGTGAAATGTTTGCTAAAAAAATTTCGACAAAAAATCTAGCTATGTTCACCTGGAAGCATGCTGATATGTTGGGAATAGATCCTAATGTGGCATGTCATACTCTAAAATTGACCACAAAATAAACCCATGATGCAAAGAAGGTGGCCATTGACTTCTAAAAAGTATGAAGCATTAAAAAACGAGGTAGATAGATTGTTAAGAAATGGCTTTATTCGCAAGACTTGTACCTGTGTGGGTATATAATACAGTATTAGTACCAAAGAGAAATAGAGAATGGTGAACATGACAAGACTTCACTGATTTAAATAAAGCCTAGCCGAAAGATACTTTTTTGCTCATCAAAATTGATTAGTTAGTAGATGATATTGTTGGACATGAATTATTAATTTTTATAGACACATATTCGTAATATAATTAAATTCCCATATATAGACTAGATGAGGAGCATGCGGCCTTCCTAATAGATCAAGGACTATATTAGCATTTGGGTTAAGTATGCCGGGGCCATTTACCTAAGGTTAGTGAACAAAATGTTTGTGGACCAGCTAGAAAAAACAATAGAAATATACATTGATGGTATGCTCGTCAGAGCCTCCAAGTTGAGAGCTATTAGAAACATTTGGAAGAAGCCTTCAATGTATTACAAAAATATAAGATGAAGTCCAATTCCCTAAAATGCGCTTTTAGAGTTAAATCTGGAAACTTTCTAGGATACATGGTCAACTAGCAATGTATCGACGCGAACCTCGACAAAATTTAAAATCCTATTAAAATACAATAAGCACTGAAGTCAAAAGAAGTACAAAACTTAACAAGAAAGGTCACCGCTTTCAGTATTTTGTATCAAGAGCAACAGATAAATGTTCCATTTCTATCCAAGTATTGAAAAGAGGAAAAAAATTCTAATGGGGGCAATGATTGTGACCGGGCATCTAGGCCTTGAAAGAGCACCTAAAAAACACCATTATTAGATAAAGTCATAAATGAGGAAACGCTACTACTATATCAACTAGTGTCTAAGGTAGCAATCAATTCTGTCCTAGTAAAGAAGGAAGGATTGCAACATTACCAATTTATTATGTAAGCAAAGATCTACAAAGAGTGGAGACAAAATATTCGAACATCAAAAACTAGCTCTTGTCTTAATCGTAGCTTCACAAAAAGTTACGACCATACTTCCAAAGTCACCGTATCGAAGTACTAACCAATTTGTCACTTAGGCAAGTATTACAAAAACTTGATGTGTCGCGAAAGTTAATGAAATGGACAGTAAAATTAGGAATATTCGAGATAAGGTATAAAGGAAATTCCGCAATCAAACCATAGGCATTAGCAAATTTTATTGTAGAACCATCAGATGTCCCTATTCCTAAAGAAGAGCCTAACTAGAAAATATGTAAATTGTTTGCAAATGAATCATTAGGAGACATTAACTTCAAAGAAAGTATAATCCTAATGAGCCAAAAGGGCACAAATTGAACTGCGTATGAAGGTTTGCAATTAAAGCAACCAATAATGTGGCTAAGTATGAAGCTTTATTGGCTAACCTATGACTAGCAAATGAAACGTAGGCTCAAAATATATAAGTACAAAGTGATTCACATTTACCCTATTTGGCCCCCATTAATTTCCATTCCATTCCATTTTCATTTTTTTCTCCCTCTTTCTCTCCTATTTTCAACCACACAATCTTCCATAAAATAATGTTACATGTAAATCGAAAATATTTCCTTCTTTTTCAACCATTCATTTTTCAAAAAATATTATTCCACCTAATTTCATTTCCACAAAATTGGGGGGGGGGGGGTCAATTGGGGNNNGACGAGGGGGGGGGGGGGGGGTCAATTGGGGGCTTAGTGGTTCTCAAAATATTTTTCAGGCTCTGATTTCAAAAGTTTTATACTTGAGGATACTTCTTGTAGCACCTCTTCTTTTCTGAAGAAGTTTGGCACACTGAGACGTTGCCTCATTCCGTAATATTCCTTTTAGTTTTGGAGTTAAATCAGAACTCTTTAAGATGGGAATAGTTCCAAACTTAGGGTTGAGATAGGTGATAAGGTTACACCTTTGAGTGAGTCAGATAGCCTTAATGTTAGTGACAGGAAAGTTTTTTAGGCCTCGAAATTTTTTACTAATCTTATTAAGAGAGATTTCAGTGATATTTGGGATCGTTTTAACATTCCTAATGATATAGAGTTGTTTTGTACTAGACAATTTTAGACTGTGGATTGTCCTCATGGCTATATAGCTATTCATAAGCATTCAACGAACATGGGGCTTCGAGCTCCTTTTCACCATATCTTTAGTGATGTTCTCTCTATCTTTGATACTGTCCCTACCCAGTTAACTCCTAATGGATGGGCCCATACAATTTGTTCTTTTTTGTCATGGAAAGTTGCAGATCAAGAAAGTTAACTTTCATTGAATATATTCCATTCCATCTATCATCTCAAGAAGGCGAGAAATAAAGCATACCCACAAAAAGGATATTATCAAGAAATAAGGTGCCTAATTGCAAATGATTTTTTTTATCTTGTTTGTGGTAATTGGGAGCTTCAACCCGCTAACCTTTATATCGTTACTCTTCAATGTTACGGTAAACATAGTAAGTGTTAATCCTTACTCGCTTTTAATTTTTTTTCTTATTTTGCTACATTTTTAGGTAAATAGCAAAATCATCTTCATGATCAAGCTCTTAGTGACATTCGTGCTTTGGTAGCACATATTCTTAATTTAGGTTTTGAAACTCACGAGGCTAAAAGACTACTTTATCCTTACAACTTGAGTTTTTATGACACGGTGTTCACATGACTATGGGTGAGTCTACACACCAATTTATATATTGTTTTTTAGATAATTACTGACTTCTATTTCTTTCGTAGTGCGAATTGATTTCAACGCAAATCTTTCGATGGTTCCTAAGCCCCAAAAAACTTCATCATCTCTCCCTCATGAGAAATTAGCTCTTGAAGGATCCAAGGGATCGAAGAATGCACCATTGCGGACAATCGAGGGTTTGACCAAGCAACCCCCATCCTACCAGGGACTGGGGATTGAAGTTACCTACTTTTTTTTTAGCTCTAGGATCATGCTTGTAGATTTTATGCTACCCTCTATGCTGACTTGACTCTTGAGTTAAGGATCCTTCCAAAGGAAAGAAGAAAGCCCTGAGTAAGTCCGAGCTAATTGTGGATCCCAAAGTATCCTATTTTCCCAAGGGATATATCCCGGATTCGAAGTCCTTAATTATCCATTGCCAATTAGGAATTGGATTTGGGGGTTTTATCAGCACTTCCTCTTTTTGTCTGTAGGGTTGCAAGATCTACATATGTATAATTTAGTCAATCATCGGAACGACGTTCGAAGGAGCTTATCTCTACACAGAGGGAAAAACTGACTGATCACCTTATGCATGCTATTATTCTACATCATGGCCATCAGGCTGAATTAAAGTTTGTGATTTGCGAGCTGACAACTTGGGTAAGAAAGTTATTATTTGGAAAAAGGTATGGTGTCCTTCAGATGGAACTAGAGGAAGACGAGAAGGAATGACCCAAATACAAGGAGATGAGCAAAGTTGTTGAGACTTTTACTACAAGGGAGGCTTCCTTGGATGATGTTAAGATCCAAGGATTTGGCGTTGGCCAAGGAAAGCCATGCTAGTTATTCTTTGATCTAAGCATGAAGTTTCCCATCTTAGAGAGAAGATACACTTGACGAGGTTAGAACAATATGCTATTTCCTAGGCTTATCAAAGTAATACCCCCAATGTACGGATCTATTGCCAATATCCCCCACCTTTTCAAATTGAAGAAAAACCCTCCCATATGAACTTTGAAGTGTGATGCATCCTTGCTGTCCAATTCCACTAGTTTAGGCATTAAAATCAGTAAAAATGGCCAAAACTAAAAATAAATAATTTCATGTATGGTCTAAAACTTTTTATTTATTTATTTATTATTTATTTTGGAAATTATGCCCAAACATTTTATTTGTACTACCCACAATCCTAAACCTTTAAAACTTTATTTTCTTCCCCAATCCTAGATCTATCTTATCCCATCTCACTTCATCTTCTTCTATATCGCCACTCAAACCCAAACAAAAAACCAAAAATTCTTTATTGATAGCTCCATGGGAAAATGAAATTGCGTAAACCAAAATACATCCCACCAAGATCTTCAAATTCAAATAATGGAATTGGTTGCGAATTTAACCTCAGCCTCCAGCTAGCCCCACCGCTTCACTTTTCTCTTTTTCCTTTCCCATGCATTGGAATATCCATCTACAGATCTAATGCCCCTTCTTCTTTCCTTCAAACTATCCATTGCTCTATCAATTTTGTAGGTTATAGCGACAGTGCAGCGTGCTGCACTAGCATGGCACTGGCGATCATCGCCATAGCGTATTGTAGTGGAGACAATCGTCGCTACAAGTAGCGGCGCTTATAACAGCTGCACAAGGTAGGGACAAGCATCGCAACCAAAGGCGAGACCTGTTGCCATTGTCAATGGCAACATGCTGTCAAAAATTGTCGATGGATGGCACCGTCTTCTAGGGTTTTTGTGTAAATTAGGTGTGATTTGTTGTAGGCAAGGGCTTATAATGTAATTTGTAAAATTGCAAGCCTTTGCTTGCAATACGATTTTCGGGGCCAAATTGTAATTTTAAAATAAAGGACTTGTCATGCAATTTTTGAAATTGAAGGACCTACTTTTAATTTTATTATAGGGCCATGTTGCAATTTTGATTAGTTTTGAATTTAAGTATTAAAATGATTTTAAGTTTAATTTTAAAATGGATTTTGACCAAAAATTCAAACTTGGCCCAATTAAAATATTTATGTAAAATTGAATAATTTTTATATTTTCATTAAAATTAAATTTTAACTTAAATATTAAATCATGACCCTAAATTGAATTTTATTTTATTTAGGATTTTTATCCTAATTTAAAATGTTAATTCAATTATAATTAGATTTTGATTCTAATTTGATATTCAATTAAAATTTGATTTTAATTAAATAGTCCTGCCCTATAATTTTGAAATTAGAGTTGGACTGTAATTCGATATTTAATTAAAATTTGATTTTAATTAAATATGCCCGCTAATTAAATTAATTGATTAATATGATTAATTAACTGTTTAATTGTTCTGATCCATTTTGTCTAAAATAGTTTAGACGACTTAATTGTTAGAAACTTGAAACATGTTTACTTGTAATATTAGATATTATATTTGAATACATTTATTTGATAATTGCATTATTAGTGGATGATTATGGACTCGATAATATGGATGTGTTGAATGGTTGATTTTTAATCTGGTCATTTTGTGGGCCTACGAGCTCTTAATTGTTTTGGACTATTTTAATGTTAAGAACAATTGTTGTTCATGCCTATCTTGATTAAGATCTTTATGGTATGGTAAGCTAGAAATAACATTTATATTCTGAATACCAAGTATTCTATAATGAGTATAGAAGTTAAAAAGCATAAAAATGATAATCTAAATAATACTTAAATCTCTAGATTAATTAAAGAAGCAAAAAGAGGAGGAAACCATGAAGATGGCGCATTGCGTGAGTCAATACAATACCCTTAGAAGCTGACCAACTACTCTTCCTTATGGCTCGAGAAACCAGGTAGTAAATGTTTATGAGACTTTTGCATGTAAAACCCCTTGTTAAAAGATTGAGTCATATTTGTTAGGTCTAAAAATGTAGTTGGTAATTTTGTGGACAAAATGGGCTTAATTGTATATTTGTAAAAGTCATGGACTTAATTGAACATTGTCGTAAAAATAAGGGACTTAGAGTGCAATTTTGTAAAGTTAGTTGGGATGGATTAGGGTTCGAGCTTGAGGTTGAAATCAAGAATGCGGCGCCAAAATTCTGCTAGCTTCTCGCCCTACCATCTAGAGCGAAAATAATAGAACATTTGTTGCTCGCTTTTCACTCCTTTATCGCTCCAGCGAAAAACTGTCGCTCGCTTTTCGCTGAGTTATTGCTCGAGCGATAGTGTTACCCAGTGAAATACTAGGTCACATTTTGAAGAGTATTAGACGGCCCAAGACAATTATTTATCCCCAAGTATAAATTGCAAAGTCTTGGGCGTGAGAAAAAAAGGTTGCAACATTGAGCTTTCATTCCATAACATCTACAAGATTCTTGAAGTGATCCAAGGTAAAATTAACTGGAGAATTCATCAACTTATTCTTATGATTTGGCAATCTATCTTTGGAAAAAACAACAAGGTTCTCGAAGACAAAACATCATCCTTTCTTGAATCAGATGAGGAAGAGACTCTCATTGGAGAACTAAGAGAGGTGGATTGAAGATACAAGCACAAGAGTAGGTAGTTCTTGGTGTTGCACTTCAAGAGACGTTCAGAATAGACCAGGAGGCTGTAGGAAATAGCAGATTGGGCTGCAGGAGTCTAAACGAGGCTAGAGGAATCTACGGTAGTAGAAGGCTACAGGGGGTAGATCAGGAGTTCTAGCGCTAGAGGCATCTACGCCAATAGATCGAAAAATTGTGGTAGCGGGTCTTAACGAGCACATGATAGGCACATTATTGTATACTCTGAATTGTCGATAGCGGAAGTAACTGGCTTGGTCCCAGAGTTTTACCCACGTCGGGGTTTTTGCGTCATCATATTGTTTGTTATTTACTATTTTTCATAATATACAAACTGCGACATTCCAACATAAGTTAATTGACTTGTACGATTAATCTCATAGATAACTAATTAAAGTGACTTGTTGCTTTAGTTAGATTGATTCTGTACGTAAAATTGAATAATTTGTAATCTGGAACGTAAACTTGATAATGCTAAAATTTTGAATTTGACATTGCGTCGCGTTAGATGAACTTTCTAGCGTTCCATAGCATTCTAGGTGACTTTTCAAGGGGTATCAGAGCATACTAGAATTTTCAATATTTATATTCGCCTCCTTCATTATAGTGAAAAAACAGAGTCCTCAATTGATCTTAACTTGTTGAGAACACTCAAGGCTAGTTTGGTATGAACATGTTCGACACTCCGAAATATTAGATATTATTGAATGATGGGGTCGACTCAGCTAAAATTTATCTTTTGTTAAATACATTCAAGGAGATAAATTTTAGAGACATGTTAAGTTAACAAATAAGATGTGTGAAGACAAAAAAAATTGTCAGCTTTATGATACGAGAGTTGTATGGAGATACAATTAATAACAGTATCTACCCCAAATGTTTTATTAAGATTTATTGAGAACACTCAATGTTTTAATATAACAAATAAGATCTCAGTTCACTGGGAGTGATTTCATAAATTTATGCGAGGGCCATAAATCCGAGTTAAATAGTCGGAGCATGATTAATTAAATAAAAGATTGTTTAATTAATTTATGCATTTTATATGTTATTCTTTTACTTTTTCTCATTTATATTTATCGAATCATAAGTAATCGTATGTATTTGAATGACATATAGAATGCCTACAACCAAACCAAATCTCTTCATTTGCATCGCAATGTGAGAATTGTTCTCAAAT
>NC_036258.1:12473944-12511281 GCF_002742605.1 Olea europaea var. sylvestris | reverse complement strand
TATATGATCAATTAGAAGAATTAAGAGAGTAATCAAAATAAATACACTAATTTCAAGAGCCAAATCCAATATTTGAAAAGTTTCAAACTCAATAGCAAACTTTCAACTTGTATCGAGCGAATTTAGGATGAATGTGGAGGATGGGGGTTGAATTGAGAGGAATTAGTAGATGAAGAACCCATGGTGAAATAAGAGGGGACTAGAGCAGAAGAAAAAGAAAAGTTCAGGGATCAAGTTGAATGGAAATCAAAATCGCATGCCTTGAGATCACAAGGGAACAACCATGTGATCGCAAGCATGGGTTGATGCCTATGTGCAAGGAAACAGGTAAAAATTGTGATTGCAGCCCTTAAGGCATTGGGATCATATTGTCATTCCACTAGCACATATTTTGTTTTCCGATCTCATTTCAGTTTCTATTTGAAAATTAGTTAGATCACGAGTTTTGACCTAGTTTTGGCACTATAAATCAATGTCTCTATCTACATTTAAAAGAAAAATCTCTTGGGTAGAATATACATATATCTTACAAGGAAGACAACTCTATAGGAAACTCCAAATTCTTTAAAAACGGAAAAGTTAGGAAAGGCTTTAGATTAAAGAAATAGAAGACAGACTCTTTCAATCTTTATAGAAGCTCTTGTTATAAAACACATTCATGCATACTTTCATACATCTATTGCTTGGATTGAAAGAATAATCACGGAAATTAATAAATGAGCCATTAAGAGATTCAATAATTCAAATTTTATTTCCATCTCATTTCTAAACTTTACTTTCAAGTGATGTTATATCACTTTAATTTTTGTTTTTGTAGTATTATGATGCTTGGCTAATTGTATAGATGCTAGGAAAATTTTGAATCCTATGTTTTGATGTTTTGATATTAAATTCTAGATTTTGACATTGAATATTTATTTGGTATTGAATGATTGTTAGGTGTTTAATACCTTATTAATTAATTGATCGCTAGTTGTCCAGTAGGGGATATTGTATACCGCTATACTTTGCTTGATTATTTGAAATTTTCTTATGATTTAATGCATCTTTAAATATCTATATCTTTCATATAGATATAAAAAGGTTATATGTGAGACTGTGTTTAATTCTACTCAATAAATTATTGAACAATTGATCTTCATACTCAAATAAGCTTTGTCAAATAATGAAATTGTGATTGATATGGATGAATATACTGCATTCAAATTCCTAGTTTTTGTTCGTTACTTCAATATTCATAATTGCATCCAATTAGTTGGATTAGTTATATATTTTAATTTGTTAATACATTTCGTCCATCAAATCTTGATATTCAATTAAATTTCATTTTAGTTGGAACTATATTAAATACTTAATATTATGGGATCGATACTTGGACTCATATTTACTTTATTACTTGTTTACAATATCGTCCACTGGCGCAATATTCGTGCAACAAGTTCTTGGTATGAGATACAAGTTATTTTTAAATAGTCAAAGGAATTTCTAATCGAAAAAAGAAGAGAGTGGAAAAATTATATTCTTAAGAAATTCAAATAATAAAATGTGAAAAATATGTATTTCTCATATTTCTAAAATTAAATAAAAGGATTTACCAAATAAACAATTGCTAATGCTACAATCAATCCATAAATTGTTAAAGCTTCTATAAAAGCTAGACTAAGAAATCAAGTGCCTTGTATTTTTCCCTCTGCCTATAGGGTGTCTCGTGATACCCTCTACTGCAAAGAGGGCTTTGATAATTACATAGTAGTCTTTTCTGTCATATTTCAATTTAATCGGTATTTCATGATACAAAATTCTCACTCCATTTAAAGATGAAGAAGTTGTTTTCTTTTTATTGTCAGATTTTTCACATAATATTTGCATATAATAATTTGCATTGTGTTCAAAACAATTCAAAATAATGAATGAATTTATCTACTTATGATGTAAGCGTGTCTTGGTTGTTAGACAATTTTGATCAAAACTTTAAAAGAGAATACTATAATTTTAAAGTCTTGACTTTCAAGAAAAGGGATTTCGAAAGAAAATCATCTTTTTTTTTTGTTAAACGCGCATGTGAATAACTAACTCATCAAGTTTAAGTTGGTCAGCCCTATTACGATCATTATACTTTAGCAAGAATCTGAATGCATTACGGGTAATTTTCATAAATGTCATTAAATTTGAAAATGCACAAAAAAATTTCATTTGCACTAAAGATGGTAAAAAAAAGTCACAATTTTAGTGTGGAATGCCTATATTACCCGTAGTGACACATTTTTAGAAACACTTAATGCTTGATTTGATTATCATTAATGTTGTGATGTGATAATTTGTTTTGTATATTATAAATATTGGAGATATGATTATTATATTAGGTAATATGAATTTTCGTCAAAAAAAGAATTTTAAAAATTATAAAAAAATATATATTCTTACCATTTAAAAACCCTAAATTCTTATCTATCTTCTTCATTCCACCATCAAGAAGACTTACTATTGGATTCATCATCCATTTTCAAAGGTTGGCTATTAAAAATTGTTTATATTTTCATCTTATAACTTGCTATTTTAAATGTTAAATAGAAATGGTCATATTTATTTGAAATTTTTAAAACTCTTATTCATTAATTTGTTTGCATTTTGATATATTTTTTAAAAGAAAAGATACCAACATTCTTTAGAAAATGGGAAGAATTCCATATTTAATGAAGCATTGAGTTATTATTTATTTATTTTGGGAAGATGTGATATTATAGTTCAAAATTTATTTATCACCATTAATTTTTAAATAATTCATTCCAAGATACCAAATACATATTTTTGAACTTCTCGGCAGTTTCCACAATTCAACTGTCGAACTAGACATTTAATAACTATCAGGGATAGATAATTTAACTGTCAAAACTCAACCGTTCATTTCACCTTTTACTATTGAATGGATTTAAATATTTGAAAGTGTCACTTTCATGCTATTAAATTTTGACATATTAATTGTGCATAATTCTTAACATTGCAATCTCAACTTTTCAAGTATTAGTAATCATTAGAAATTTATCGTGTCACATGAGGAGAAAGTTTGTTTATGTGGATGATGAATGGAAATGGAGAATGGACAAAACTACTTTCATTTTAGTTCCAAAAAGTATAACCCTATGCACTCGCTATGGAAGAGTTAGCCATAATTGGACTACGTGCTCCAACCCATTCTAACACAACTCATGTAAATAAGCTTGATGTCTGAAAGTGGTTGAAGTTATATTTTGAATGTTTCTCGATATTCTTAAGTTATATTATCATTTTCATTTTATTATCATTTGCAGACATCAGACTTGTAAGTTCACAAGCGAAATAATTATATAGACAAAAATTGCATATCATCCCAACAAAAGGTTTTTATCATTCTCGACAGATAGTTGCAAAGTAGAAATTTGACTACAAATAAAATACTGTTCCCGAGCACATTCTCAACTTACAATATCATTTTCAACTAACATTATTAGTATCATTTCATTATCGTTTGCAGATATTGCATAACATCTGGACAGTTAAACTATTGGTCCTAACAAAAGATTTCTATCATTCTCGACAGTTAGTTATAAAGCAAAAAATGTAACAACAAATAAGATCTATAAGGGATAAATTGTTGCAGGACATATGGTAAAGACGTTACCATATTCATCCCTGACAAAACTATGCCCTTGTTTGATTCTCATTCTTCTAAAGATTCATTTTTTAAAACTCATTTTCAACTACACATTCTTCAATAAAATAATGTTACACGCAAATTCAAATATTTTCTTTAATTTTTAACCACACATTCTTGATCAATTTACTATTCAAAATGCATTACTTTCCCAAAAATGGGAATCAAACAAGGGCTATAATACATAATTTAGTACACAGACATACAAAATTATAGCTCACTTCAATCATTGTCTACATTTGAATGTTCCTCTACTATCTTCATCCAAATCATTCAAGCTTATGACAATTATCTTGAGAGGTGAAAAGTTCGCCAGCGACTCATCATCGTTGGATTCATCTTCAAACGAAACTATGAACTCGAACACATCATCAAGTACACTCGAAGGTGACCATGAGACTTTACTTGAAATTTCATCTAGGTTGGGAAAAAGGAACAGTAGAAATAAATCTCTTACCATTAGGAAGATTGATCTCCTCATCATTCGAAGAAATTATGATGGGAAAAATGGGGATGAATCGGATATTGGCAAAGGCTCATTCAGATTCAATGGGTCATTGCTTTCCATGGATGAACCCATTATCACAATACGGTTGTATTGAGTGAAACTGTTTGAAATGTTTGATATATATAAAGTGTCACAAAGTTGGCGAAGTGTTTAAGTGTAACTGAGAAGAAAGTCGTGCCATGCTATTTTAATTAAATTCTTGGAGGGAAACAATTATGTTCTCTTGGAACACAACCACCAAATCATAGAGTGACAATTTGTGTGATGATTTAAGGTTTAAGTGTACATTTATCCTCCAAACTTTGTTCATAATTTATGGAAAATTGAATATTAAATCATGTGCACTATTTTATCTTAAAGTTTCCTACATGTAGTTGTTGATAATCAATTTTTATGAAAAATGTTAATCTTAAATCATGTGTACCATTTTATCTTAAAGCTTCCTACATATAATTGTTGGTAATCAATTTTCATAAGTATTTTATATCTCAATTGTAGCATTGTCTGAAATATTTTTGGTAATTGAACTTCTCATAATCAGTCTTCAATCAAGAAATTCAACAATTTTGTTGTACTAATTGAACAATCCAACAAGTATGAGAAACGAGAAATGATAAAATGTGTAACCAGACATGAATATAACCACCAAATAGTGTTTATAACCACATTCTTGGAGGGAAGCAAAATTAGGTCATTTAGTACACTATCACAAATCGATTTTAATGTAGTATTAACAAATTTTGTTATACTATTTCTTTACTCTCTTTCTCCTCTCAATATATGGAGTCCTAGTAGATGCTACAGGAAATCAAATGTGTGTCAATCACAGACTTTTTATGTTATCAACATTGTTGCTTACGATGGGTAAGGTGGCCATTTCCATCACGCTACAGGCTGAGGTAACTTCCTCGTTGTCCAGACATAACACTTCGGGCTCTATGGCTCCTCCATCTATTTGAAAACAACATTTATAACACTAACCAACATGAGTTTAGTATTTCTAGTTTGCAAACTATGGAATGAGATTAGAGTATTTAAAATTTTGAATTCTTCATAATGAACGAACGTACCGTTCACCTCTTGGTTCCTACTAGGCATTGAACTCTCAAAATCATTCAAGTATGAGTTAATGGCTCTTCCATCTAGTTGAAAAAAATAATTACAATAGAAATGGACATGAATTCAATATTTCTAATTTGCATACTACGAAATGAGACGAGAGTATTTAAAATTTTGAATTCGTCGGATGTTAATGCGACACACAAGAAAGCAAAAAACAAAGTATAATGCTCGGAAAATACTATCTTTAACTATCAAATAGTCATCAGTCGAGAATGACTAAAATGAATTGTCGGGAACGATAGTTTATCGCGATAGATGGGCCACATAACTGATTTGTTGAGAATTCATAACTGTACAGACTTTCCTATTCACTTAAAATATTGGTACCCATGCCTAACCTAGAGAAATATAATAAACAAGGTAGGTTGGAATGACAAGTATAATACAACAATCAGCTTTCACAAACCAAACAAATTCAGCGAACTATGAAATAAAAAATTGACAAAATTTGAAATTTTTTTTTTTATAAAAATGTAAAAAAAATCATATATAACACACCCAAAAATCTAGAAAAAAATATAATCCCAAAAAAATGAATAAATCTAAACTAGCTGTAAATGTTCCAAACAAAGCCGAACCCAAAACGAAGAACAAGCTAACTCCCGGTCTAATTGTAGGGAATTCAAAATTGATGGTACAATCTAAAAGAAAAAACAAAAAATAGGAACGTTAGTAAAAAAAATCTTGAAACAAAACCTTCAATCGATCGAAAAGGAGACACACATAGTCGAAACCTTACCTAAGATATTCTTCTTCCTTCTGCATTGACATAATAAACGAGATCCTAATGTAAGAACTTGTACTCCATATAGTTTGCAAAGAATCAAGAAATGAAACATAGAAAAGGAGAAAGGAGAAGTGAGAAATTTTGCAAAGAACTTACTAGAGAGAGAAAAAAGGAATTAATTAATAGTTAATAAATATTGCTCTTTTATATATATATATATATGAGGTGATTGATTGTCACATTTTCTCCACTTTTTATACAACTTTTTATGTTGTCAACTCAAGGATGTGATTTTTCAATTGAATCCCTATAATTTTATATATATGATCTCAAATTACAACACTCCATCTCACTCTCTGACATTGGCAAATAAATTTGAATATCAATCGCATGTAGTTGTATGTTGTTACTGCAATGCCAACTCACCTCTATATTTATTTAAATTAATAGAAATTAAAACAAATTGAAAAGACAAAATAAAACATAGGAAAACAAACATAGAAACACTTCATCTTTCCCTTCTCTAAAGAACCACCTTATCCAAATTTTTGTGATGGTAATGAGGGGGATGGTACAAGGATGGCACCCCATCTAGTAATTTTCCCTCCATGACATCACGTTTATTTTTTTTTTCCATCAATTTTTCCCTAAACCCTAAACCCTTACTTTATGTAAATTTAAGTTTTTGTTTTGGGATAAAATTATTTATAGTGTAAAATGATTTTTTAGAGAATGTGTGAATAAAAAGTATGAAAAAATTATAGGTCTACATGTAAATTATGTTATTAAAAAAATTGTGATAGAAAATAAGTTTAAATAAAAAGCGATTTTGAAATATGTTGCATAGATGAACTCTTAAAAAAAAAAAAAAAATTATTCACGAGGCGGGGCGGGGCGGGGTAAATTGCCATCACTAGAAATGGGGCACACTTGCATGATATTGTGTTGTGAAACATTTTTTAATAATAAATATAAATGGAATGGGGCTGATTTTCAGCACTATCTAGCCTACAAACCCGATTAAGCGAGAAACTCACACCTCATTCAAGGCATGTCTCATTGGGATCAGTCCCAACTAATTTTCTTGCCATCCCTACGCAAATTCTAAAAGGATCATTACAACAAAAAAATGTTTTTGCAAAATGTAAAATGCAACATATTAATTAAATGTAGCTAAAAGGGTCAATTGCAATACTCTAATAAGTGAATATTGCTAATGTCATCTTTTTGAAATATTTATTTAGTGTTGGGAATTTTTTATTTTTGCAACGTTTATCAAATGCTGCGAAATGACCTTTTCGCAACGTCGCAAAAAGTTTATCTTTCACAATGTTTATCAAACGTTGCAAAAGAAAAATATTTTCGCAATGTTTATTAAACGTTCCAAAAAGGTTTATATTTTGCAACGTTTGATCAAAATGTTATAACAACATTAAGGTAGTTAGAATTTTAGGTTAAGAAGGTGAGTTGGATTGTGTCATGGGTGGGGGTATTTTTTTTTTCATTGTGGGCCTTTTTTCAATTAGGCATTCTTTAAAAAAACATTAGGCCCATTAATTACAAAATAGGTCCATGTGTGATTTCTCGGTTTGGGTTGATTCTTTGTGATATTTCTAGTTGGGTTCGGGTTATGGGTTGAGAAAGGGATAGGGTTGGGCTGGTTCACAAGTTGACCAGACCCAACCGTATAGTTAAAAAAAGAAGGATTGAAAATTTGGGCCCAACCCCAAAGGCCCATTTTTTATGTTAACCACTATACTTAGCCCAATAGTGAGTAGCCCAATAACACATACATGACCCATGACCCATTTCTAAACCACTGCAAGAATTTATACTTTCCCTACAAAATTTTCTCAAACAAATTGAGATTTATAGGTAGAAATCACTTTTTTCCACAAAAAATAAAAATAAAAATTGTAGGACCAGGATTTGATTTAAAATTTTCAATAGTGGGAGGACTTGTTCCCACAAAAGTTTATAATTTTTCTGGACAAAAAATTTGATGGGAAACATATGTTTTTTGTTGACAAAAATATTAAACTTCTTCGTGGGCTAATAATTAGCTGGAAAATTTTTCTTTTTTTTCTTTCATTTTCCTTTCCTTTTCTTTCTTTTTCTTTTTCTTTTTCATTTTCATCTATTTTCCTTTTGTTTTATTTTTTCTTGTCTTCCCCACATTTTATTTTCTTCCCCAAATTTCCTTTCTTCTTCTACTCTGCTTTGTTCCACCACCAAATTACCGTCCCGCTGCCTTCAATGAGACATCAGCCATCGAGCCCACTAATCTAACGAACCAATTCAGATCCAGAGAAAGTCCAGAGGTATGGTTTATTAATTTTTATTTGTTGGGTTATTACTGATTTGTAGGGGAATATTGTGAAATGCTAATTGGGTTATGTGGTTGCTATAAATTCGTTTATTGGTTGCTATCAGTTCATTTATTGTGTTGTACGGGTAGATCTATCGGAATATCATAGATCTACGGTAAGATTAAGGTTTAGACATCGAAGCACCGTGGTAGCATCAATGCTGAACACGGCCCTGGGTTGATGAAAGCCGACAAAATTTATTATAGAAGGTCTCTTGAATCTGTAAGGCTAACCTCATTGCCGGTTCGTTATTAATGAACATCTCGTTTGCAGATTTATGCTTTTCTTGAATTTCAAAACATTATGTTAATAATGAAGGTCTCATCTCGCTTTGGATCGATGAAAGCTGATAATTTTTTTCTGCAATTTAATGTAATACTATTAGCCCTAGTTTCCACCCGAGTTCTAATAAAATGAAACTGAAGAGAAATACCAACTTTCTATAGTATGTGAATATCTCTAACTAGGTAGAGAAATGGAAAAAATTACTTCGGCAAATTGAAGAAACTAAGTCAGCGAAGCTTCTCTCCCTAAAAAAACTTGTGATGACAAATTGACAATTTGATTGAAAATATTATGGCTTTGTTCTTTGCATCCCCTTTTGGTTCTAGTTTTCATTGAGTGCTTATTAACATGTTCCTCATTTTGAATATCCTATTTTAAAATTAAATATTAAATTTTTAGTTAAAATTTTTTTGTAACATTTACCTTTATAATCTTCAGCATTGAACTAATATTGAAATTGCTTGGTAGGTGATGAGGAATAGTCAGAACCAAATTAAGGGAAGAAGGGGGTTAACTTCTTCTCTTCCTCTGGCTCACAAAATGGAGATTTAGTCAACCATTGAAATTATTACCACTTGCTCTGCTCCACAATTCTAATCTTGCTTATAGGGTGGTAAAACTTCACAAACTATATTTTACTCGATTTGACTAAAAAACGTTGAAAATCTGCTAGATCACTAAAAGGGGCTTCTAACATGCATTCTAGCAAGAATTTCACAAGAGACCTCCATAGAAATTATGCGTTCTTCTAGTGTAAAAGAGACTTTAAAGAAGGACTTTAGTTGAAGAAGTACACCTCAAATAGTAAGAGGGCCTCGGTCAAAGATAAGAGTCACGTATAGCCCTTGTTTGAGATTCTTCTAAAAATTCATTTTTTTAAAACTCATTTTCAACCACACAATCTTTAATAAAATAATATTACATGCAAACCCAAAATATTTTCTTAATTTTTAACCACACATTCTTCATTAATCTAATATTTAAAATTCATTCTTTTGCCCAAAATGGGGTTCAAACAAGAGCATACATGAACTTTTTCTGGATGCCAATAGTATATGTTTGTTGAATGCATACATGTATCCATGATATTTGTAGGTTGCATTGAAGCTTATCACCTATATAAGAGGTAAAACTATCAATCCAAGAAGAATCTAAAATATCTATAGAGACAATGTGAAATTAGGTACTAATTGCATTCCACTTCCTCAATTATTTCAATTGTACTTACAAAATTTGGCTATATTACATAATATATTTTATGAATTTCAGACCCTCTTTACAAAGGCTTTATAAATTTTCAAGAAGCATTAGATGCAGCAAGACAGCATATAGGAATAAATTTTTATTTATCTCCTTCTTTAAAAAATTACTCTGATCGTCCATTAGATTTCTCTCCAAGTAAAGATCAGAATATTTTTTGCCAACACTGTGAGTGTATGCAAAGAAATTATAAAGTTATTAATGAAGCCAACCTTTCATTAGAAAGAGCCAAACTCCAAAAAAAAGTAGCCCAACTTGAAAAAGAGATTTTGGATTTAAAAGTCCAATATCCAACAAGTACTATAGAGCCCAATAAGTCCATAGTTAGTCCAGCTCAAACGGTAACTGGTAGAGACTTATCAAATCCGTTGAAGGTTGTGAACTTACCAAAAGTCCAACAGATTCAGGGGATTGTTGATTCCTCTACTAAAATAGATGATCAGACTTAGCAGAATGATAAATTTGCTACAGAAAAGGGTAAAGAAATTTGGGATCTTTTAGGACAGCCTAGTAGAAAATTTGATTACTTAGTTAAATATAGTCCACCAGAACATTTTTCATTAGAACATTTTTCAAATAACCCAGGTCTTTTACAAGCCTAAGAAATTTATTCTAGTAAAGGAAAGGAAAAAATGGTTGCCCAAGATAGTCAAGATTGTTTATTTTTTCAAGAAGCACAAGACCCCAATCCAGGCACTGTTTCTTTAGAAAAGATTTTTGAAAAAATTGAAGAATTTCAGAGACAATCCAAAAGAGAAGAAGGAACTTCTTCAAAAAGGAAGAAAAATATTAAGAAGAAGAAAAATGAAGAAAGATTAAAAGAACAAATTAAAGAAGCAGTAAATCAAGCATTTAAGATAATTTTAAAAAAGAATTATGAAGAAGAGAAAGAAATTGCAGAATGTCCAGATCAAAAGGAAAAAGATGAAACTAATCATTCAAGACTTTCATAAGAAGATGAAGATCCACAGAACAAATGATACAATAATTCAGACAGTGGAATATCATTTTCATTAGTGGCACGCCATAATCTTGATACATGATAAGATTCTCAATAATACAGAACAAGACAATTTTTGGTGGAAGAGAAGAAAAGGTTGAAGAATTTTTTATCACTAGATTGTAGACTTTTTGACTAAATTTCATTATTATAAAAGATGTCAGAACTTTTTGAAAAGAAAGATTACCACTTAAATTTTTAGACACATGTTATATTTTTTATTGGCTAGAAGCTTCTCGGTGAAGTGAGTGCCTTTTCCATTAAGGATAGTTTAGACTTTTTGCTCCCAAGAATTTTTCTATTTAAAGAGACAGTTTCATTTGGTTTAGGCAGAAGTTTACAACCTATGTACTCTCTGCTATCTAAAAAACCTTTGAAACCTCTCCTCCAAAAAAATTCTCAATCCAAAAACTATTGTATATCTGAAGTCCTTGTGAATATTTTAAGGTACTCTTGTTTTCTTTAGTTTATTTTAGAACTTTAGGGACTTCTCGAAAGGGAAATCCTTAGTTGTAAATCTTTTAAAGATGAATTTATAAATCCCTGATTGATGTTTTACTTCTTAATTTTTATATTCATGTTTTTCTTGAAGTAAATATTTGTTATGTTTCTCATTTCATCCTATGCATATAATAAAAGTATAACTTGATTTTTAGAAGCCATACTGTTTTTAGGTTAATCCTGAGTGACCCAGATAAGTGAAAACTTTTGACCGGAGTAAGCCTCTTGATGTTTTCTAGAGATGTTGGGGAAAGGGATAAATTAATCTAAGAATTTTATAAGGGGGTGTCACGGGTAACCTTATAAAAAGAAATCAGGTTCAAGTTTATATGTCATAGGTGGTGAAAAAAAAAAGGATTTGTATATGATTCTAAGAAAAGATTTATAGAAAACTAAGAAGAGTACTGAGTAGGATTAAAGTTGTTAAAAAGTAAAAAAGCAGCAAATAAACAGTAGTAAAACTAAAACAGTAGTAAATTAAAACAGTAGTAAAACTTAAACAGCCTACGCCCCCATTTGGTATCCCAACAAAAGTCTTGCATTATTTTCCTATAATATCAAGACTTAAGAGGATGTTTGGAATATATGAGATGTCAATACAACTTAGATGACACTCAAGTAATAGTTCAGACGGTAAGATTAGGCATCCGATTGATTCATTTAGTTGGGGAATGATTAACAACAGGTGGCCACATTTTGCATCCGATGCTTGAAATTTTAGATTTGGTCTTGCTTACTTATGGATTTAATCATTTCAAAGCTCTTAGCTTTAAATACAATGTTGGCTAGTAATCTTAACTATATATAAGTTGCCTTCCTCAATTTGTATGTCAAAGGAAAGTTAGATTTTGAGTTTATTGATCCCGTGATCGAAACAACGAGGTACTGACATAGATGTTTATTTGGCACCACTTGTAGACGACTTAATGTTGTTATGGAGTGATGAGGTTGATGTGTATGGTGCAGCTACAAAGTCAACTTAAAAGATAATTTGATGTGGACAATATATGACTTTCTTGCATATGGAAATATATCTGGGTGGCTCGTCAAAGGAAAAATTGTATGCCCTATTTGTCGTGAAAATATATGTTCACTATGGTTGAAACATGGTAGGAAGTTTGCTTACATGGGACATAAAAGATTTCTCGCTTTTGATCATCCATTTCGCATGAAAAGGAGATGGTTTAATGGACGTGTTGAACATGGTATTAGGTCGAAGATAAAAAATGGTGAAGAGGATTCTATTGATGTTGATAAAATTACAAATAATTGGGGAAAATTGGTAAACAAAAAAAGGAAGAAGAATACAACTCAATCTAATGTAACGTGGAAAAGAATGTCAATATTTTTCGATCTACCATGTTGGAAGGTAATTATTGTAATATTTCCTTTATTTTTATTTAAATACTTCTAATTGTGTTTAGTTCTTCATGACTTCATTGATGTTTGATTTGCAGACTTTACTTGTACATCATAATTTGAATGTGATGTATGTGGAGAAGAATATTTGTAATAGCATCATTAGTACACTTCTGGGTGTCAAAGGAAATCTAAAGATGGTATTAACTCTCGCAAGGATGTGGAAAAAATAAACATTAGGCATGATTTACATCTTTAGAGTAGAGGAAATAAATTCTATCTGCCAGCTGCTCCTCACACCTTATCAAAAGCAGAAAAACAATTTTTTTGCGGAAGACTTGCTAACTTGAGATTTCCCAGTGGTTATGGATCTAATATTGAAAATTGCGTATCAATGGAAGAATGTAAGATAGTTGGGCTAAAGTATCATGATTGTCACATTTTAATGCAACAATTATTATCAATTGCGTTAAGATGACTTCTACCTAAAGGACAAAGGAACTATATTTTTAAATTGATTTCATTTTTCAAGGAAATATGTCAAGGAATTATAGATAAACATAAGATTGAACAATTAGAGATGGATATTTTCGAAACTTTATGCATGTTGGAAAGGTATTTCCCGCCTTCCTTGTTTTGATACAATGGTTCATTTGACAGTCCATATTAGGAGAGAAGTTCGTCTATGTGGACCAGTACAAAGTAGTGGGAAAGTTAGAGAAATTGAAAGCCAAGTACAAACTCAGGCACAAAGGGTGGGGGCACTAGAAGAAAATAGTGGAAGCACCTCTCAAGTTATCTCAGCAAAGGACATTTTATACATACTATAATAATATAGCCTAATATAGCCAATTACATGTAGAATAACTTTTGTAATTTTTGTAACATTTTACAGAATGTATAGGACAGGAATTCAATTGCTTTTCCTCCTTAGGTTTTTGTATCCTACATTATTAAATGTTTATTCAATATATATTCAATATGTAGCATTCTAGTTTTAAAAAGAATATTTTCTTTTTACTATGAATTTGTAGTCACACCAAGGAAGTGGTGTTCAAAGAAGTATTGCACATATGACAAATGTAAGATGTTAACTATTGCATTGGTACATGTTTGAGGAATAAGAAGTCATAACAGAAGGGAAAATTGCAATAACAGACCCAAGTGCAAATGTACATTACTTGCCACTTGGTCGAGACTGTTGGAAGGTTTGGGTTGAGGAAGTAAATATGGGTAATTGGACCTTATACAGACCTATAGATGGATTTCGAACCCTCAGTGAAGCCATGGGAAGTATTGTTGCTTGGCCAAAGAGCAGTATTAGACTTCTTTGATTATGGTATGTTTTCTAGATTTATTACACATACGCGTGAATCTGTTTCCATTTTCAAGTCATAGGGACTAGTTTTTTGACAGGTGTGAGAGATGAAAAGTATAAGCATGTAAAAGGGAACTTTGTGTATCCTTCTTATTTAGGTTGTGGTGAAGATGCCAAAAGTTGTTTGGAGACTGCAAGAAGTTTGTAAAATTGGTGTGTTTGTATCTATGTGAATACAGATGTGAGAGTAGGACTTGATATACCACATTTTCTGTGGATTCTTTTCTGATTTTGAATGAGTGTCAATGTTGCATGGAACAATCGTGACCATGTTAAGCCACAGGTTGCTAGTGTGTATGTGTGTGTATTAATAGGTTGAAATTTTTCCAAATGTATTAACAGGTTGGCCCCTATTTATGTCCCGTTTCTACCCCTATTTCACTACCTTTGTGCACAGCTTTTACTGGGTTTTGAGTACTCCTTTGTGGTCCATTTGAGTGGTCAATTTTTTTCAAATTTGTATGGTGTTGCTATGTGATTTTTAGCTCTTCACCTAAGCCTCGATTAACTTTTGGGTGCCAATTGTTTGGAGCTTTTGATAGGAAAGTTGATTTCCAATTTATTGTGATTATTTCCTTTATATGTAGTTAACTTAGTTTGTGTTTATTAAATGGTTGATAGGCATATTTATCACAACAATTGGTATCGGAGCCCCGTTTTAGGCTACTGTAGTGGCTAATTTTTCTATCTCTGAGCCGGAATTAATATATAGTAAATTGAATGTATTTTCATGGTGCAATTGAAGCGTGTGTTTGCTGATTTTGCAATAAGGACTTGAATCCTTAATTAATTTCGCAACTCTTGTAGCTACCGACCACCAACGGGTCCGCTTTGATAAATTGGCTATGACTCTTTAAATTTTTACAATAGCAAGTCATTGTGGGGAGGTCACTAATATAATTTCAGCCATGCTTGATACTGGGTATTATAGGACTATTTGCCTAAATTGTGATGTTATCTTTTTTGTGGCTTTATTGATGGTTGAGTAATTTCGTATTGCCACTGAACCACTAAAAATTGATCCGCTTTTGCATCTTTTTGGTTTTACTTTGTTTATTATTACTAGAGAACGGAATAGTTATGGCTTCGAAGGCACCAAGTTGGGTAGATCAATGGGGTGCATGAGGAATTGGTGCAATGGAAAATGAGAATACTTTACAGCAACAGAGAAGTGGGCACAATAGCCATTTTAATGTGTTGTTTAATATAGAATATACAATGCTCACCTCCTTTTCCAAATCTCTTTTTGGTGGTACATGTTGTTTCATAATTATATTTTGGTGGTACATGTTTTAATTTTATTTTGAAAAATAGAATGTGTTGAACATTTTACAAGTTTATTATGGGAATTATTAGTTTATTATTCGAATTGTTCGATCAAAGAACAGGATTTTTAGTAACCTAGTAAGAATATATAAAAAATGCAAATTAATTTTAAAAAATATAAAAATGACCAATGACAACGTTTGCAAAATGTTGCCAAAAACCTAAGGATAAATTAACGGCAACATCTAAAAAATGTTGCAAAAAGTTAACGGCAACGCTAAAAAAATTTTGCAAAAAAAGTTAACGTCAACACTAAAAAAATGTTGCAAAAATATCTTTTGCAACAATTTTTGAACGTTGCAAAAAGTCCTTTTGTAGCAATGAATAAGTGTTGTTGTATCTCTTCCATCAATGATAACATCGACCCTCAGAACACACGCTAAAGCGCTGCAAATAACCTTTTGTAGTGTTTTTTTAACCACTACAAAAGCCCCTTTTTTGGTGTAGTGGATGTGAGCAGCTGCCATATTACACTCCATTTGGGTTGTTAAAAGTTGATAATATTCAATATTTTGAAGCCCTACTATTTTCTTTGATGCTTTCGTATCAGATGACCATATAGTTTGATTCTCTACTATTATTCATACAATTCATAGGCATCGTCCATTGACATCTTCATTATTGCTCTACCCACTAAAGCATCGACTATATTAAGGTAATCGGGGAGTAAGTTGGAATAGAAATAATAGACTGGGCCTATAACATCAAGGATGGGACATTTTCAAAATAGATCCTTGAACCTTTTCTTATACTTATGGATAGTTCTCGAGTTCCCTTTGCTTAAATGTATGTATTTCATTTCTAATCTAACGAACTCAAGATGGTGGAAAATCTCGTAGTGAACTTCTTCACTATGGCATTCCAAAATACAATGCCCCAGCAGGTAGTGAATGCAACCAATCTTGTGTATTATCCTTTAAGGTATAAGGGACTAAACGCATTTGAAAAGTAGGTGTGACATCCCTTAGTGACTAATGACCTCACATGGAAGTTTGAAAGCTTGGGGTGCTTGTTTTGAGGTAGGTGTAGATTTCCAAGGATAAAGACAAAATTTTCGGGTGGAGAGGGGTAAAATATAGTTCATATGTCGATTGGGTCCAATTGTGCCAAGCCCAACATAATGCAATATAGGAATATATAAAAATATGTATAATATAGAGATAATATAGCCCCTGTTTGATCCTCATTAAATTAAATTACATTAAATTTCATTTTTCTCTCTCCTATTTTTAACCACACAATCTTCCATCAAATAATACTACGTAAATCGAAAATTTTTCCTTCTTTTTTAACCACTCATTTTTCTAAAAAATACTATTTCCCTCATTTTCATTTTCAAGTAATGGGGATCAAACAGGGGCATAATCTAAATTAGGATAGAATGTAGTTTAAAATAGATCCTAAGAAACAAGAATTATTGCATATTTAAAAGATAGTTGTCACTCTCCCTCTGTAATACTTCGAACTTTACATTACACATTTGGCCAATATGATTCATGCATTTCATGCTATTTACAATGTCTTTGCATCAATTATTGTAATCACTTTCTCTGAAAATGGTACATTCGAATTATTGAGATTTTAAAGATCTTTATATAGTGTTAGTCTTCGACTCCTTGATCTAAGTGGTGGAGAATCATTGATCTATGATAGAAAATTATGTTAGTCTAGATGTTGGATATTGATGTGTTAAAGATGGTGATCTTGAAAGTTTTGGAATCATTATCGGTAAAGTTTCTCGCTTTTAATTTAGTTAATCATAGTTATCATAAACCCTATCTAAATCTTTAACATATTTGGAACATGAGGCATGAAGTGACATGGTCAAAATACAATATTATAAGGTCCATGTAATGTTATAAATGTTGAGGTTAAAATTGTCGAAGTCGATCGAGAATCGAGTTTGAATCGGGTAAGTAATCAAATGAACGATTAAGAAATGAGCTCTATAAAATATGTTGGGATCTTACGCAAGTAAAATGTTGTAAACACATTAAGATAAGCCAAGACCACTTGATTTGTACCTGTAAGGATTGGCACAAAATCAGATTTTTACTTGATATTATGTTGGGTTTGGTGTTTGAGACGTTATTATGGCAAAAAGAGTGACAATTGTTGGAGATATATTGAGTAAAATAAGTAAGGATAGAAATTTCATAGTTGCTGGATTCTACCCATTCAACCCTTGATTTTGGATGATAGTAAGAAGGATGATAGTAAAAATATAACTTATATTTATCAATATGAATGTTTTTATATGCAAGCAAGAAGTATAGAAATAATTTTTAATGGATGAGAATTCTATTTATGGTATACTAATACAATGAAAAATCGAAAAACTGTCACGATGAAAACTGCCTGATTTGGGGTTGTGGAAAATGGATTGTTTTTTAGGCTGAAAACCCTTCACTTATCACAACCTTATGACATGATTACCTTCAAATACATGTTATAGAAGTATGGTAAAAATTTGAGAGTCGTTGGATATAATTAAGGGTGTGAAAAAGAATTGGAAAAATAATTGGACGTTGATGGAAATTGAAAAATAGATTCTGTCATTTTTCAGACTTCATATAATTATACCTTTACACAATCACTAATTGCTTCTAAAGCTTTGAGAAAATTGACTTGAATGAGTGTCAGGACATTAATGATCCAATTAAGTGATGTTTATATTCATAGAGCTGGAAAATGACGAGAATTATACAATTGGATACTTGCAGTGTTAATTTAGAATATGTTGGCATCTAAGCTCTTAGTATAAAATTGTGTGTTGGGGTTATTGAATTAGGGATCGTGTTTAATATTAGATGGTAATACAGGTTGCCTTTAGACGTTAGGGGAGAATGGCACTTGACTTACACCCTGTAAAAAGATTACACGCAAAGGCAAAAGGTAAGTAAAAATCCATTTGCAACTACAATGCAAGAACCTAGCATTTGTGATATAGTAATGATGAAATATTTACATAACTTTGAATAGATTACTATCTGTGACCATAGCTATGCTTCAGTCACATTGACACATGTTTCTATTAACTGTGACTATTTGTGTCCGCTGAATAGATTAGTTTGTGACCTCTATGATAAATTTTGTGACAATTAGTATGTGAAATCAAAACATTCTATGATCAAATTTTATTGCATTAAGCCCATGTTTGAGCCACATTCTAGGAAAAAAAATTCATTATTCATGTCAAATCAATGGGAAATGTGTGGTTAAAAAATAAGGAAAAGTTTTAAATTTACGTGTAATATTATTTTATTGAAGAATGTGTGATTGAAATAATGTCAAATCACTATTAAAAATGTATTTTTTCGAAAATAATGTGACTCAAATAAACCCTAAATTTGACTCTTTGTGAGCCTACATTTGTTGATTTTATGTGAATTTTCTACATTAGATGCGAATTTGTGGCATGTATTGATCTATGTGTGGCTTCTTTTATTTAGTATGTTAACATATTGTATTTAAATGTAAAATTCTGTACTTTTTTTTTTTTAATTTACTTGAGTAACTGTTACCAGGTCTCTATTACATATGAATGATTGTGGATTTTAATGAGTTTAAATGTGACATGTTGTTATCTGTGTGATCAGTGATGAGAGTTTTGCACATTTTGAAAAGAGTATTTCCTCCAACATTGTAACTGAAGGGTGTTTATGCACAATTCAATTCATTATTCATGAATATTTTTTTACAAATTCTTGTAGCTAGGATTCCTTAAGACCAGGTATGCATTCATACAGCCACAACTGGAAAGCGACTATCTGTAGTAGATTGTTTTTTTCGCTAATCCTTATTCGGTGAGGATAATGTAGTTTCAAATAGATAGTTTTTCCAAGAGAAAATTTTCAGTGTGTTTTGGTCTTCTGCAAGTGCAAGATGTAGTTGTCCACCACCTTGGGGTAGGATGTAAAAAACAAATATGAGGTGATGACAAATTATAGAATTGAAATCGTAGTCAATTTCCCATCCGGTGAACAGAAAACATCAGTGACATCTTGACTTGTGACTACTCTTAAGTTACCGAAATATTTATTCTTAATTGCGTGTGGTTTTCACCCATCATCAAACGATAATCGATTAAGGCTACACAACAATCTCTCTGCTATGCATGTAGGACGAGAAGTAGTTATCTTCTAGGATCTCTCTCCGAAAAAGCGTTGAACTTCATCACAATGTTCGTGATGACACTCTGTATTGTGCTTATTATGATCTTCCTAACAAACCATTTGCTAGACATTATTAAATATCTCCAATCTTGGACAAATCATAATGTTTGACATCTTACCTTGACAAAACACATACAGAAACATATGACTGTGACGAACATATATGTTAACTGTGACTTGTTCTTCGTGATTGTGGCCGTGAAGAAAACAAATTTAAAGATGAATTTGGTATATAATAAATCATACATTGTGTCCACCAGCAACACTTGCAATAATCTAGCAAACATAATGTCATTTTCACGAGGATTATGGAATACGTTCACAAATAATCTGAATCATGTGACAAACTCATGAAATAGGTCACAAATTATCGAAATCAATTCACAAAATACTACTTTAGGTCTCAAAATATCCAGCACATGTCACAAAATCGTATTCAAATCACATAAATGGTATTTGGTCACACGGTAAACAAAATAGGTCACGAAAACTATTCAAGACACGAAATATCCAACACAGGTCACAAAATGGTATTCCAGTCACACAATACCCAAAACAGGTTACAAATCTCTCGAACTGGGTCACACATTACACAAATCATTTCACAAAACCTGATTAATGCCATGATCAACGTAAAAAAATTGAGGGACAAAGATCGGATTTCACATTTTTCATTGATTGTCCTCCCGATGCCGACATTTCACTCTCTTGGGTGAAGAAGATTCCTCAACATCTTTCTTCCTTTTTTTTCTTTCTCTTTTTCCCTTCTCTTATCATTGACACGACGAGTTAAAACCATTTTTAAAACTTCTGAGGGTGGAAAAAAAAAAGTGTAATACTTCAGTTTTACAAGGAAACTTTGTGATGATAATGCCGGTGGTGGTGATGGATATGGAGCTTATGCGAGATGCCGGTGGTTGAAGAATGAATAAAAAGGAAAATATAGACTTCTATTTCTTTGGAATTTTGAGATTAATGGGGTTTCAAGAATGTGTGTATTTTAGAGTGAGTGAATTTGTGTACTGTAGAGAGAACACACGTTGATTTTGATTGGAGAGAGAGAGGGGGGCGGGGGGGTTTACTGTTGTGGAAAGATTTTTAAATAGATCTCATTAGATAAAGATAAAACGGTATTAATCATGATCTAATTAGTTTAATAAATCTTCTTCCTTGTCAAATATAAAACGAATTTCATAATAATTAAGTATTAATTAATTTAATAATTTTGCTTTATCACCTGATTTATGAAATTAAATCTAGACAATCTTACTTTTGAATAGTATAGTTTATATGTAGGGTTTTGGAGTAATTTTTCCTGCTAGGTACCTCAAAACTAAAAGGAACAGGTAAAAACTATTCTAGTGGGACAATAATTTCGACATAAATTGTAGCCCAATCCAAATTTCTTAATTCATTTAATTATAGGTAAATTGTAGTAGCATACCCCAACCATTAATTTCATTTGTAAATTCACCCTCAACCATTTTTTTTAACATCTTAGTCCTCATCATTAAATAAATTGATAGCATCTAGACGTGACAAGTGGGTCATGCCGCGGGCAGGCTCTCGGCTCGTTCCATGGGTAGCTTGGGTTAATTTCGAGGTAAGCCATGGAGTGAGCTAAACAAATTTCACATTTTAAAAGTCGATCGGTCTCAGCATGTCTTTGGCTCGTGGGCCATTTTTCTAGACAATCTTACTTTTGAATAGTATAGTTTATATGTAGGGTTTTGGAGTAATTTTTCCTGCTAGGTACCTCAAAACTAAAAAGAACAGGTAAAAACTATTCTAGTGGGACAATAATTTCGATATAAATTGTGTAATCTTAGCCCAATCCAAATTTCTTAATTCGTTTAATTATAGGTAAATTGTAGTAGCATACCCCAACCATTAATTTCATTTGTAAATTCACCCTCAACCATTTTTTCAAACATCTTAGTCCCCATCATTAAATAAATTGATAGCATCTAGACGTGACAAGTGGGTCATGCCGCTGGCAGGCTCTCGGCTCGTTCCATGGGTAGCTTGGGTTAATTTCGAGGTAAGCCATGGAGTGAGCTAAACAAATTTCACATTTTAAAAGTCGATCGGTCTCAGCATGTCTTTGGCTCGTGGGCCATTTTTTTTGTTTTGATCATTGCAAAATGTTCAATTGACCATTCGGAAAAAGTCCAAATTCCAATTTTTAATTTTGTTTTTAAATCGTAATTTTTTTCCGTATAAACAGCCACCACTTCATTTTTTTCCCCATAAATCTCTAACGTCTCAATTTACAATTGTTGTAATATCTGTATTAGCTTCTTTATTGTGCAGTTTAAGGTTTTATTGTTTTTAAATTTACTTATTGTGTATTTTCAGTCCATTTTTAGTGTAAATTCTATTATTCTACCTCTTTCTTATATATATCATTCCAAAGAAATAATAACAGGTTATGGAAAATTTGTGACTTCAAACAATTTTTTAGTGCTTTTAACATTTTAGAAACTTCACCACCATTAGTTCATGATTTAATGTTTCAAATCCTGACGAGTTGGATGATGACCATGAGAGTATGATTAACGGTGATAGTACGTTCAAACAATAAAAGATGAACACAAAAATAAAAAGGTTAATTATTTGTAGCATTTCAAATTAGTGGCCATGTGTGCAGTAATAAGCGAACAACTGGAGCACAAAGCACAATGTAAATGCTACGAAGAAAAGTTAGGTTGGCAAATGTATATCGACACGATCAATCTAAATAGACTCTATGAAAGATGTACAATCAAAATGGAGGTCTGGAAAGTAATCAAGCTCCACTCCATTTTGATTCTCTTGGTACGAGTTCGTGCTCTAGTCTTTACATTTGGTCTATTTATAAAAGACAAGGCATGAAGGCATGGTGATCTTCGTAGTTAGCGGTGAATTTTCGCTTAGTGTAATGGAAAGCATTCACTTGACTAACTTCATACAAAGATATGTCCGACCCAAGTACAAATTCTATTATATAAACACTCTTCGTTCAAATGCTATTAATTTATACAATAAAAAGAAAGCATAGTAATAAGTGATTTATGTAAATTAGTATTTATCATTTATATTTAAATAAATGTACTAAGAGAAAGAAAATTTATTATATAAGTAGGTCATAGATGAACTCAACTTATCATATGCTACAATTTTGTTAAGGTTACGAAAATTTAATTACTACTTTATTACAATAGTCAATACCTAAACGAATTTGATTTACAAGACAATAATTGGAAAATTTCATTTCATAAGAGAAAATTTTGAAAGTTTTTTACAACGCTACAATAATAGCGTATATTTTCTGACTAGTACACTCATTTTTATTATATTTTAATAATTTGTGTAACTATAAAATACTTCCATTTTTCTATGTCGTAGTAATTATAAAGACGAAGTTTAAATAATATTGGGGTGAATTGCATATGTTGTTTCCGTTAGCTTCAATAATAGACTAATTTTAATTTGGAGGGTACAAAAAGTAGTAACCACAATTTCGAATAAATAAACATATGGATCTCTGGTTACACATGGTAATTTAGAAATGTTTCATGTGAGATGTACAAGCTATACGCCAAAAGAATGGTAGACATATTCGACGGACCCCTATATACATATATATTGTTAGGTAAAATTCAGTGATTTCTAAAGTTTGGGGCCCAAATTACAAATATCAATAACGATGTGTGCGCATGGGGAAAAATCATTGCGTGAGCAAGGCATAAAATTTGGGAACCCAGGGCTGATTTATTATTGCCATGCATGAGCAACAAAATATACATGTGTGAGCATGGGCATTGATCTAGGCAACGGAGAAAACTTTTCTTTCGTGTTACAAATTCTTTCGGAACTCAAATTGGACATAATTGTAACCTAATTTTTGAACAAGTGTCAGAAAATTAATGGTGCGATCCCGCATAAAAATTTTAAACACTTACGTTAGAAAATCCTACCGTCCCATATCTTTAAAATCCGGTAAGAGCTCATATCATTGTACCGGAATGACCATATCATTAATATCATAGCATTTCATACCATAACTTTAACTTTCATGAGTACAAATTCATCAGGTAAAAAAAAATTAAACGGGATATAAAAACATTGCATCTCATATTCTACCTTGTAAGATTGAATAAATTCTTGAAAGGTGAAATTCAAAATCATGTTCTAAATCTTCTAATTTTCTTGGCTGCCCTAAAAAATGAGATTGTCTTCTGCCAATGCCTATGTATATATATTTGTGGTGAAATTATGGGATTCTTTTTGTGCTTTAATTATGCTGGAAATAAATACCCTTTTTTGAATCTGCCATGTATGTGAGTATATATATCTATATTTGTGCGTGTGATAAATTTTGGTGTAGATAGAATAGTCAAAATGTGTGCCACAAGAAATTTGGTTGGGTACCCAGATGATAAGTCATGACTACCTTTTAAACTAATCATAATAAAATAGGCATGCAGTTACCATGTGAAAACATGGCGGGAGCTAGGTATATATATATATATATGCACACCAAGAATCTTTCCCCATTCACGTGACTTGAGGGGAAATTTAAAGAACTTTGTTATTTGTACATTCGGGATTAACACCCCAGATGACACTCCCCTCACAAGAGGGGGGCCCACAATTATTTTATTACGTGTGGACCCTCCTCTCTTGTGAGGCCGGATGTACAAATAACTTTATTGAAATTTAAATTCATTAAATAATCAATTAAAAATAATTTAAAACTATATTTTTCAACCTTGATAACTTGGGCTCCGTTAATCCAAATTAACTTTTTCTCGAGTCTCACATGCATGATTATTTACGATCTATCTAACGAGTCAAATATTCATATACTTATTATCACTTCGTCAATATCTACATTTTATCCCAAATAAAATTGAAATTTACTTTACATATACTTTAGTCCTGACACTTTCAAAACATTAAAATATAGCACACAAAAATTAAATTCCATTCTACCAAAATTTTCAGGACATTACAGCAACGGAGAAAACTTTTCTTTCGTGCTACAAATTTTTTCGGAACTCAAATTGGACATAATTGTAACCTAATTTTTGAACACTCTACATCCATAACAAGGGCTAAACATTTGGAAAATCTCTCTTTCGCCTCTCATATCAATTCATATCATTAAATCTTTCAAGAACAGATAATCAATTCATCATAAGTTGGAAAGAAGCACAAATCTAACAAGGATTGAATCAAGAAACATAAAAATTCAATGAATCAAAACTGGGATGGAAGATCAGAACAAGAAATATATTTTACATCTCCTTCTTGTATTTATAGATAGAGGGTGATGATTTTCTAATTTTTTGTTGTTGTTTTATCTTCAGAGACTTGCTATACTAGATTTCTTCTGTGTAGAATGAAGACTAACATTATTATTTGTTTGATTTTAATTCAAATACCAACTAGTTAATTTTATTTGTGTTCTTGATTGACCTTGTATGCTTTGTTGAATTGCTTAATCACTAATTAGGCAATTAGTTGCTTATTATTGTACTGAGTGATTCACAATAGGTTTAGAACTTTAGAATTTCAACATATGGACAATAGATATTACGGATAACATGTGTGCAATCATATAGATAATCGTGTAATTGAATGCATTACTTTGCATTTGAATTTAGAGTAGAAATATGATCGGACCCTACTTAGGATAGGTTTTACTTACCTCGAAGAGAGAGTCAAATAAAATTGAATCGTCGGTTGTCATGAATACACAAATGAAATTAAATTACATAGGTCCAAAATTGAAGATATTATGATGATGATGATGATGACGATGATAGGTGATTCGGAATTCTAACACGTGCATCTCATATTTAATTTAAAATCACCTTAAATAATTAGTAGATTAATTTGATAAATGGTAACACAACTCTTTTGTTACTTTATATTCGAGTTTGATAATGAATTAGTAAAATTCAAGTTAAGGTTAATTTCACGTGGGAGGATACTCTTTAATCATTGTACTCAACATTCTAATACTTTTTTATTCCCTTGTCCCCTCATATACGTATAAGTGAAACAATGTTAAAATTAGCTAAATATTTTTCACTATATGCTTGACCCTTGTTTGGTCCTCATTATTTCCAAAATACAATTTTTTCTATCTTATTTTCATTCGCATATTTTTCAATAAAAAATATTACACGCAAATTCAAAATATTTTCTTATTTTTTAACCAAAATTCTCAATCAATTAACTATTCAAAAATGCATTTTTGTAAAAAAGAAATGGTGCCAATAGAATTTTTTTTTTTTTTGTGGTCATACTTGGGTGGTGGAGAATGAACAAGCATCAATATCCAATTGTTTCTATTACAGCAAGTGATTATAACACCTCTAGTATTTATCGTAACATCAGAGTTCAATTTTAGTGAAAATGACAGGGTTTTGTTTGATTACGGATCAAATTTAAAGAAGACGTATTAGAGAGTTAAATATGTTTAAAGGATTGATAAGACCCAGACCTCCAGATTCAAAGAGCTGGCAGGACAGTCCCAATTTGGATTAATTTATTTTACGAGATAGATTCACCCGCAAGTTCAAATAATGTTCCATTACGTTAATAGAACTCAAAGATCTAGAAATGTCAAAAGTTGGAATAGTTCTTTAAAATGACTAGTTATATTGTACAGAATAGTATAACATAATATGAATATGATAAAATTAATTGAAGAGTATAGAATAATTATTGGAGAGACCTTTCTGGTTTAGTGGGAAGTTGACCTCTCAGATTCATCTTTCTTTTCTCTTTTTTCAAGGAAAGATTAAAAAAAAAAAAAAAAAAAAAAAAAAAAAAAAAAAAAAAAGAACTTGGAGATCATTGTCGGGAAAGAAAAGAGTTCTTCTAAAGTAATTTCCAGGAAAAAAACACAGATACACGCGCACACACCAATTCTTGGAAGTGTCTCACCCATTGCACCAATTCAAAGTTTCAACAACAATAGTATCAGGTCCGACAGACGTCGACCATGAAAGAAACCAGGTCATCGAGTTCAGTCAAACGACCAAAATCTGGTCTGATTCCCAAGTTACGAGAAATGGCTTGGTTATCTTTTCGAAACCTAGGCATCACTTTTTTGGATTGCTAAATTTTAAGGGATATATTTCTTCAACAGTAACTGACTTATTAGAATGAAGATTTTTTTCCCTTTTCCCCGAAGTTGGTGCTATCTTTTGACTAAGTAGGCAAAAATTATGAACGCAGTAGATAATCAAAAAGGAAAAGAAGACAGAAACCGCCATTAATGAAATAACATCTCTATACAAAAAAGAAGATTTTTTTCCCTTTTCCCCGAAGTTGGTGCTATCTTTTGACTAAGTAGGCAAAAATTATGAACGCAGTAGATAATCAAAAAGGAAAAGAAGACAGAAACCGCCATTAATGAAATAACATCTCTATACAAAAAAGACGATAAAATTTGGCCATGAAAAGGTTGTTATTGGGAGACCTGGTCGTGATAAGGAAGATTGATCGTGACTGATCACACCTATTTTGAAACCACCCCTTTTTGCCAAAATTAATAATAAGAAAACTTGGAATCATCTCCTACTTGGGATGTGCTTGATGATCTAGAGTACTTCTTTGATGAAGATGGAGATGATGATATATCACCTGATCTTCTTCTTAGCATCTGCCTCATTCCATCGGCTACTCGAATAGCTGGATTCGATTTATATTTTCGACAAAATGCAATATGAGCCTTAACAGCTTCTTCCATCCCAAATTGTTTTTTCCCTCTGTTCACTTCATCTCTTACAGCTTCTGAACACAAACCACAGAGCCATTTTCCATCGAATTTTGCTTTCACTTCGCTTATGTAGTCCAGCGTGCAATCTTCTTTCAATCCACAACACTCACACTTTACCAGTTCAATATCCATTTCTTTTTTCTCTTTCCTTGAATTAAAAAGACATTGATCAAAAAAGTTTTATCTACGAAACCTTAAAATTATCAGCAAAGAATACTGTTTTTTGAGAAAACTGATCTTCCTTGTTTGGCTATTTATTTTCCATGAAAACTGAGAATAAGAGTGTGAGGGAGAGAAGTAGTAAGAAAAGAGAGAACTTTATAATAAGGAAACTAAGCTGCCATAATTTCCTCCTTGTTCTAAGGGACATTGAGCAGTGGAATATGAGGCAATGTGGCGCCCCTTAGGGTGGATGGGGTAGTGTAGGGGATTGGGTTGGCCGTTTCTTGTATTTATGAATTCAATTCAGGATTCTTTACTTGCTTTTGTCATTTTCTTTAACATCTTAGGGAGAATTTTTTTTATGGCGGATTCGCTGATTGTTACTTGCTGTTGCTGATGGAACCTAAAAACTAGAGAAAAAAAAAAATGCAGGATCAATCTATTGAAAAAGAAAATCCAAGAATTTACATCAATTTTTCCAAAAACAAGATTTTCTATTGCCTTTTTTTAAACTTTGCATACTAATGAATTTAATGTTCTTACTATTTATCATCATGATCTTCTCAGCAAAAAATGCTTAGCCAATTAAGTTTTTATTTATTTATTTACAAAAAATAAGTCAAACAGCATTAATTAAGTCCACCATCTCCAAAACTCAAATCCATCAAAAATAAAGAAAATCCCAATTGAAAACTCACATTAAAAACAAGAAATGAAGCCTCCCAAGGATTCAACACTCCTTGTAAGCTAACAAATTGCACACATTCTGAAACTTTTTGAATATACATTTAGCCCTGATTTGGTAGGAATTGAAATCAAAATTATTGAAGTCAAAGTCAACAATTAATTTTAACCACGTATTTTATAGGAACCATAACTTTTCAATCACACCAATTTTTATTAAAATTTACTAAAAATCTAATTTTAATTTTCACCAACCAGGAGCTTAATGTGTTCCATAGTGATTACAAAATATAGGCACATATTATGCAAGCTCATCATATGCGAAAGAGAGAATTATGCACTACATTTGTAGTTTACAATCCTGAAAGGGTGAAGAAAGTTAACTAGTAGAAATAAATAAATTTGGAAGAACCTATGATTTAGCCCTTGTTTGACAAACATTATTTTAAAACTTTTCTTATATACTCATTTTTAACCACACATTCACACAATAAAATATTTTGCACCTAAAGTAAAAAAAAAAAATAAAATTCCTACCCTTTAATCATACATTCTGTAACAAATCATTATTCAATACTCAAATTTACCTAAATAATGGTTGTCAAGCAGGAGCTTAGAAAGTCAAAAACAAATAGAAATCCTGAATCACATCTCCCATCACCCTATAACGAGGATGTTGAATATGTCAAGCCTTTGATGGAAAGATGATTTTTTTCCTTCGTGTGAGGTGCATGTTGGAGGGATAAATTGTTGAAAATTGAGATCAATTCCTTGATTTGCCCAAATGATCTTCGTTCAAGTAAATATAGAGAAATTACTAATAGTCAAAAACATAAATTTTCACTATATAAAAAACTGTTATAATTATATAAATTTCTTACTCATTGGACCTTCAGGTGTGGTAGGACAAATAATATAAGCTTTTTCCCCAACAGTTTAGTTGACCCATTTTCCATAACAAATTTCCGGTCAAATAATTATACTTAGCATATTTCCTATTTCCATTCTATTTGCCACTTATAGTGTGCAAAAAGGAAGGTTTTGATCACCAGTATTTTGTACCCTTTAAAAGTGATGGTAGGATTTTGTTTTTGTCGTACCAACATAATTTAAATAAATAAATTTGTCAAACTCTTGAATAATTAGAACTTTTAAATAAGATAGTTCAATGTAACGTATATGATTATCTCAAGTGTTGAGTATTGACACGCACATGATCCACACAATTATATTAGAAAACGCCTGCTAGTGTTTCGAACAAAACTAACAGGAAAATGCCATTATATGTTGTCAATAATAGCTAACCCATCTTTGCATTGTCTCTTGCATTTAGGAAACTATATATCGCCTAATATATATATATATATTTTAATTTTTTTTCCAATGCTTAAAAACATTGCTATTTCAGTAAGAGGGACAACTAAAATGATATTACAAACGAATGCTACAATATTAGCCTTCATCAATATTAACAGAATTTGGCCATGATCGAACATATTAAGCAATTTCTTCAATTTATCATTGAAATTGTTTACGGAAAGTAACTTATGGTTAGCACACATTGATTCACGCACAAACTGTTCTTTATCTGTTTTCAACTTTTAATTCTAAGAACTTCATACTTTTAACCTCCAAGTTTTATATTATATTCTTCAAAGTCAAGACTATATCGGTGAGTGTGCATCTTTTTTTTTTTTTTTATTAATTCAAGAAATTAATTCCAGACAGGACAGTCTCCTTTCCAAACTTGAACATTTTGAAAAAAAAAAAAATTATTGTGTTTTGTATAGGATTTCTAGGTTTTGTCTAGATAAAAAATTTCATCCCATGCACAATAAGAATTCCAAATAAAATTCAAATAGGACAGATAGGAGTTTCAATTAAAGTCCAAAATTAGCATAACTTATTTAACTATAATCCTAGAATTATAATTATAATTATAATTAAATTTACAACTTTCATAGGAATTATAACTAAGCCCAAAACTTTTATAGTAATTACAATAGTCTAAATACTTTATAGAGCTACTACAAAAACCTGATTGAATATCTATTATCCAAACCCCAATAATCGAATCATATCTACTCATTACCGGACCATCCTATCTAATTTTTAGTCCTTATTTTTCACTAAAGGCAAAATATTGCACTTTCGAAATATGAATCACAGAATTCAATAAATTTATAATACTTTTCTCTAATAAGCGCTATATATATTTTGTCCCTATCCAATATCCAATAACTAAGCACCCATTTGGGCCCCATTTTTCGAAATGAAAATAGGTAAAATAGTGTTTTTTTGAAAAATGAGTGGTCAAAAAAGAAGAAAAATTTTTCAATTTACGTGTAATATTATTTTATGAAAGATTTTATGATTGACCGTTGATGAAGCTCCTGGTAATAGTGATTAGGTACAAACCGTTTCCGCATTAACATCTTCAAGTCCTCCCAAGTATTTATAGGTTGTGCCCCGATCCTCCGCCTCGTCGTCACCACTTGATCCCACCAAGTTATTGCATAGTCGGAGAACTCAAGAACCGCAATTTTCACCTTTTTTTCCGTCGAGTAATTGTGGCAATCGAATATCAACTCAATCTTCTTCTCCCACTCTAAGTATGCCTCCGGATCACTCCTCCCTTTGAAAGAAGGAATTGTCATTTTAATATTTCCCAAATTACCATCCAACTCATCTCCACCAAGATTCCTACCTCTCACACCTCGCCTAAAGCCTCTATTCTTAACCCTTCCAACCTCCGCATCCACAAGTGCATCCTCATCGAATCCACTATCAGTCTCAAAGTCATCCTGATCATCTATCCTAACTTCCCGCCTTCCATTCCGCCGTGTATTATTGGCTCCTCGTCGAGGATTAGCAAGCATTGGATTAAGCCAGTCTAGCCTCACATCCTGTTGATCCAACCGATCCCTCACGTCCCCCATCATCCTTTCCATTCGCAATATCGATTCTGCTATCATGTTAAGTTGATTATTGTCCCTGCCAGAATGTGTTCCTTCCATGTCAGACATTCTATAATCTAACTTTTTCTGCCTCGCCAAGTTCACTCGGAATTCACTCAATTTGGTTTTTACCCTCAATTGATCTTACCACTATGCCTTTTATCGCTCGTTGCTTTCACTACGTGCTTCAAAAAACAAATTGAAACTCAACCAAGGAATTAGTCTCGTGAAACCCAAGCCGGATGTGAGTGAGATTACAAAACAAAGGACTCGAATTTGGAAGTTTTGAAATTCAAGAGTGGTTCTTGAATTGATTTGGACTTAGAAAGACAATTTAAGAAAACAAGGGACTAATTTGTAAATAAATAAATTTTTTGAATAGTAGACGTGAACAGTACGGACGTGAACAGTACTTTTTTTCTTTTTCTGTTACTGTATGATGAACAGTACAATTTTTTTTGGACCCTGACTTTAACTACGACACCAACGAAAGAAACGGAAGTTGTTTTGGATTCTAAATGAGCCCAAAAACAACTTTTGAAGTTTTAGACGAAAAGAATTCGGATCAAGACTCAAGAATTTTAATGGACAGAAGAACACGAAGAACGAAGAAAAACTAGAAACAAAGACTCAACAAAAATTTAAAAGGGATATAACCTTGAATTGGAGGCTAAGCTCTGATACCAACTGATGCGAACCCGCGTAGCGCGATCACTACCAAACCCACAACAAATTGAGAATCAAACCCAAGAAAGCCAAAGACAAGGTTTTGGATTAAACCCAATAAATTGGAACCAAGCAACCTGAATCGCCGACAATATGCAGACCTCTTGATTACACAATTTAAATGAATCTCACCCGATTGATTTGAACGCCACAAGATTAGTCTTGATAAGTTCACAAGTTGTTCGACGATGAACGAAAGAAAACAATTAATGCCTCACGAATAATATTCAATAATATGAGAGTTGTAATGTTTTACAATAAGGAATAAAGTATTTATACTATTTAGAGAACCTAAGTAAATTAGGAAAAATATCTAAGAATAATGCAAAATTCGTCCACAATAGCCTAATTATGGTAAAAATCTACTAATAATGAAATTCTATTAAAATAAGGAAAAAACGCGAAATTTGGAAAAATTTGCCTCGGACTTGGCCTATGCGGCCGCATAGTCGCATAGTGCAATTGGTTTGCGACTTTGGGACTTGTGTTTGGTGTATGCAACCGCAAGACTTTAGACCTGTGCCACCGCATGATTTAATGCTCTAACTCTGTTTTCTTCAGCTTTAAACACGTTGATCTAATACTCTTCGGTATTCGTCCCCAACATGAAACTTGCTCTATTTTGCATTCCGAGCATTGTTTCATCAACCGTTGCTTTGACGAGCAATTCCATCGCCTCTTTCATGCGCTTGGCCCTCGATCACGTCATCGGCCCCTTGAATATCAACGGATTTTTCCTCGAGCTCGACTCTGGACTTGACTTTGGTACTTGACAAGCTTCCTGGATCACATCAGATGGTGTGAATAGATTTAATATGGATAATCCATCATCATGTCTTTGATTTGTTAGATTTTGTGAAATAAGGTTAGCCACAAATGTAAATTTAATTAAAGATGCTTACATATATAAAATTTTCCACTTTCTTTAGGTCAAGTGTCAACATCTCAAACAGTATGTAATTTGTTGTAAATATTATACGTGTTCAATGTACAAGAAGTGTTCATGATGTTTTAAAGAAGAATGGTGCTATAGTTGTTAAGGAACTTCAATTTAATCAAATGACATTCAATTGAAGAAATACCAGTAGGGCATTGATATGAAATACGTTTGACTTTTATTTATTCTTCAATTTAATCAAATGACTTCTTATCAAACATGTCATCAGCGTTGATCTCAATAATACTATTATGTTTTCAAAATGTACCCAAATTTCGTACAATAATTTAATTATTGATCGCATATTTACTTAAATTATTAATTACATCGAATATATGGTGAAAAAATGCCAAGACAGTAGGTTATAATTATGTCTTGAGAGAATATTGACAAAGTTTACTGAGGCCAAAAAGAATAACTGAAAACATGGTTTTGTCTAACCAAGAAAGGATACTTACATATACATATAGATGCATAAATTACACTCTATTTGGTAGGTTTTTGTGACTATAACTAGTTACACTTGTTGGCGTTTAATATTTGTCTAACGACACGTTCTTTAGTAGACTCATGGTTTGCCTAGTAAGATTAAAATCTTCTTCGTTAGGTGTCAAATAGAACGTATCATACACGATGTTAAATTCGTTTTTAAGGCTTTCTACACTTAAGGTCAGATTGGAAGTCATTACTTTAACTGTAAAAATATGATGCATGTCATATGTGCACATTTAAAGTAAACTAGTCATAGTTAAACGGACATTGCACGTTATTCTTAAATGCTTTGTAAGTGTTATAAAAATAATCTTTGAAGATGCGAGAATATAAAAAATAATTAATACAAATTGTTTATAGAGAATGAACTTTTGATTCAAATGAAATAAAACCAATTTGTAGTCGAGAAAATCAATTTGAATAATCCATCCATTTACCATTTTGATATTGATATGAATTGAACATCTAACAAGTACAATCCTTTCTTCGTATTCCCTTAATATGCATTTAATATTCTCCGTATCTTAACATTTATTGAAAGAATATAATATATCAATTGGAAAACACTCTAAAAATATTTGTCTTTTATTCCAAAAAATTTTAAAAATTAATTTAATACCCAATCAAGTGGAATGAATATCTACATTGATCATAACTAAATAATTGACAAAATAATTCATGATAATATTATTCAAATGACTCAAATGATTAATTAGTCCCCGTTTGATCCCCATTAAATTAAATTTCATTTTTTCTATCCTATTTTCAATCACATAATCTTCATAAAATAATATTACACATAAATCGAAAACTTTTCATTCTTTTTCAATAACTCAATTTAAAGAAAAAAAATGTTATTCCACTAATTTTAATTTGAAAAAATGGGGACCAAATGGGTGCTACATCATATCTATATAACACATTCATGCTTCCACTGAATTTGCTGCGAGCGTGAATGTAAAATTCCCATTCCTGTGCACAAACATTCGAAGAAATTAGTTATATATATATATATATATATATTATTCCACCCATTTTAATTTTACAAAATGGGGCTAAACTAAATACATATTAAAAATGAAAAGTTGGGTATTACCGGAATAATTAAGTACATTGAAATAATTGAATTATAATAAGAATAGAATCGCCCAAAAAATTATTATCGCTTGGTGTGATAAATGCATTATAGATATATATGCACGGTGCAAACACTTCTATTGTTTCCTCTATTCCCATTGATTGAAGAAAGGTTTAGATCCCCAGTTTTTGGGTCCATCCATAGAGTAGCCTAGCATGTGGGGTTGTTCTTAAGAGTCCCACTATACCATGTTAATTTTTTTGGCCACACAAAAAGTGTAGTCATTGTCTTGACTTTAAGCATGTGAAATCTTGTCGAGTAAGCAATCGGCAATCCTGATGGCCTTTGCTGTGGACCTTTTTAGGGGTCCAAAACCAAACAAATTCAGAGATGAATAATGGAAACTTTCTCGTATCAAAACATGAAGTTGCCGAGAGAATTCACGTCTTCATAGTGTAGTTATTGTACGAACTTTTTTAGTGGAGAGTTCATACAGATTTAATTTGTTGTTGTCATTGTATTGATGAAGATGTTGGCAATATAGGATTTCATATTGATTTAAATTGGAAGAATTTTTTTTATTTTTTTTATTTTTTTTCAAATTTATATAGGATGTGAAGGCTTTTCTTGACAAAGGTCTCAGAGGAGGCCCACCATATGATTCCAATGAAAATGATTCAGATAATGGATATATATAAAGAAACAATCACGCAGCATGCAGTGACACAAAATATAAATAGAGATTCGCAAATAGATTTAGATTGTATTCTCATTTACTTCCAATTATTTGAATTGGTTAAAAACGTTTATTCTTGCCGTTTTAGCCTAGTTGGAAATTCGATTTAGTCCTCTAACCTCATTATTTTTTAAAATTTTCAATTTATTATAATAAATACTTCATTTTGACTAAATAATTCTTTTAATTACTTCTTGTAGCCCTATATGAAATAAATAGGCAGTTACTTTTTAGTTTTGTCCCTACATTTATATGCAAGTGACTTTTTATTTTTTGCATACTAAAAGTTAGCAGAGTTAGCAGACAGTCATCTTAGAAATCTTTTTTGGTTAAATCCAATTTTAGAAGGTGAAATTATCAAAAAAATAACATAAAAAATAGTAAAGATTTACCAAATTGGTTTGACTTATTATCCTTATCCTCTGAACTAATTCTCCATTCATTCTCACACCAATCATCCGACATTTTAAAATAGTGTTGTGTTTATATATAGTTTTGATGTTGTAAACAGATAAATTTATAATAATAAATATTTTTTTATTAATTTTATATTATTGTATTTATTAGATATTGAGTATGCGAATTAAAGTATATGTGATCACTTCTAATAATGTAAACTGGGTGATTGTATGGAAAAGCAATGTTTGACATAATTTATATTTTGATTATAAATAAAATTGTTTACAGCCAATGTAGGACCGTCACCTTATATTGGAGAGTTTTAGTGTCGATTAATTCACAATTATGGATTTCTGTTTGCCCTTATCATAGCAATAGTTTAATGGTGACACTAGTATACCTGAAGTCTATTGAACGGATCGTGTGTCAAGTTTAATTTTATAGCATGATGGTTTGAAAAATTAAATTTCACTTGTCGGATATTTTATCTAAATCTTCATATGGGGTTGTGTATATACATTTTCATTTTTCTTTAATTTACCAATGAGTGAGATCAATTTGATTGATCAAGCCCTCATTTGGCCCCCATTTTCTAGAAATGAAAATGGATGGAATAGTATTTTATTGAAAAATGAGTGGTTGAAAAAGAAGGAAAAATTTTCGATTTACGTATAATATTATTTTATGAAAGATTGTGTGGTTGAAAATAGGAAAGGGAAAAATAGAATGTAATGTAATGAAATTTAATGGGGGCCAAATATTTTGATAAGTTGGGAGCTTGAGAACGAGTGAAGTAGAGAACGCAAATTTGTGGAGGCATTCGGCATGTAGAAAAATTGGTTGGGTGACTACTTAAGTATTTATTTATTTTTATTTTTTATTGAATCATTATAATTCTAAGTTCAATACTTAATGACGGCTAAAATTCAACATCTACGATTCAGTAAAATGATCATTTTGCTCATACCTAATTATTGGATCTCAAATGGAGATGTACATATTGGCACGTCTGAGTGTTATACGTACATTACTTTTCCAATAATTTTATATACTCCAAAAGTCTAGTATCATTTAGTTTAAAAGTCGTAATTACAATTAGATATAATCTAATTATTAGAGTTTGGATGATATATATCCAAGCAAGTACCTATTGTTGCTTGAAAAGTTTTGGACTCAACTATAATTAGTTTAAAAGTCTTGTAATCATTTATCATTATAATTGAAGTTCAAGAGCTATATATATATATAACGAAAAAGAGGAGTAATTTTCTTGCTATTTTCTTGGTCCTTCTAGTCTAGAATATGATTTTTGACTTAATTAATAGAAGGTGCTCACACGCCTGTGTAATCTTTGCTTTGAAAAATATCACAGAAGGTTTGAACATTTGAAGTGCTCTTGGAATCAAAAGCTGAAAGTTCGTGATTTTCGATTGAAAATTCATGATTCAAATACGGTCAAGAGGTTGATTGTTGGATTGGGATAATTCTAAATCTCTATTTCTTAATTATAACGTACTTGTGAACATTTAGCAACGATCTTGAGTTCAATAATTTTTATTTTATTTTAGGGTATTGTTCGCATTTAAGACGAGATAAAAAAAGAAAAAAGAAATTCCAACATAGTAGTGTGAAATGGGCTAACACGGGGAAGAGTTCTTTTTTTTTTTTTTTTTTTTTTTTTTTTT
>NC_036258.1:12467421-12473914 GCF_002742605.1 Olea europaea var. sylvestris | reverse complement strand
AAAAACGGGGGGGGGTTTTTTTTTTTTTTTTTTTTTTTTTTTTTTTTTTTTTTGTAACTCAGCTACTACTTCAAGTAATTTGCGTTTTGATCAAAGTAGCAACTTTATTTTTTCTGAATTTCTTTATTACCTTTTGTTCGTAAAAATTTTGCTTGAATATGGGTTCGTTGTTTAGGCCCCCATTTGGCCTCCATTTTGGAGAAATGAAATAGATGGAATAGTATTTTTTTGAAAAATGAGTGGTTGAAAAAGAGTGAGATTTTTTTTATTTATGTGAAATATTATTTTATGGATGATTGTGTGGTTGAAAATAGGAAAGAGAAAAATAAAATTTAATAAAATTGAAATTAATGGGGGCCAAACAGGGACCAAGTAATAATCGTGATGAGATAACACCGTCCTATAGGGAATAAAACTCAATTCTAGAGTATTGGAATATTTTAATTTCGTGATTGTAATACAAGAAGTGGTTTGAATCTAACTACATTTTATACGAAAACAAATGAAATTTGGTTTTAAATCAAATGTGAATGAATGTAATAGATTTTCGACTCCACAATTCAACTCTTAATTCCAATCCTCAAATAGTCACAATTAATTCAATTCATGCAGTTATGACGATCGATAATTCCACTTTTCAATATAGAATAAACTTATGTTTACCATGTGATGATTTTATTCCTAATCCGAATTTATATAACAAAAATGCATTGACGTTTTATGATTATCACACAAAACCACACATGCTATAAATATTATTCCTAATATTTATTGCTCAAATGTTACATAAATAGCGTTCTACATACCGTGAGTTTTAGCCCTACGAAAAAGCAACTTTATTTCCCTAATGGTTCACGAGAATTAAAACAATGTAATTATGCATATTTATGGAATCACAATGCAAGAATTAAACTATAACATTCTTGAATTAAAACTAAAAATCAATGAGTTTTGTTATCCATCCAATACAAGAAAGTTTAGCCTAGCATATTAATATAAGATAACGTAAAAAAATAGAAGAACGCCATCACTTGAATTATTAAAATACGAAGAAAATCTAGTTTTCTTCAATTAAAGCCTTCAAAATATTGATTAAAGCAATGAATTCTTTGTATTTCAAAGTAAATTCTCTCTGTTTTCTCTCAAAATTAGGCTATGAGGAATGGTCCTCTGTTCTTGAATGATTTTACGATATGGATCTAATTTGAGAGGTGAGAGAGAGATCCTCCAATGGCTGCCCATGTCTTGTATTTTATATGATGAAATTAAGTTAAGATTGAAGTTCAAATTGCCTTCCAAAAGAGTCACGATTTCGTAACACAGCCCCACTTGTTTACTTGACAAATAAATAAATTTAATAGAATGATCTAATTGAAACTAAATTATAAATTCCAAGACTTACAAAATGAAAACAATAATATCTTAAATTTGATAAATAAGTTCAGTTATTTATAATTTCTTCATTATATGAGAAAAAGAGGAATAGATAGAAAGCACTATAAGTTCTTACAAGGTTTGGTAATTAAGAGTCCGTTTGTGTCACATTATAATGAGAATGAGAATGAGAAATAGAGCCGTTATGGACCCCACACTAGAGATAGAAATTCAAAAATGTTGGCTTGATGTGATGAATAACGATCATATTTTTCATTTTACGAGGTAAAAATGGGGCTCAAACAGGGGCTAAATATTAAAGTATGATTTATTACTCCAAATGATTGCTCCAGGTGGCGATTGGGTTATTATAATGCAAATATATTATACGAATTTATTATAATGCAAATATTTTGTCAAAACAAGCTCATATAATATAAACAAAATTCCAAAACTACTCCCAATAAAACACTCATAATCATGGTAAGCAGAGGATATTATTGATCTATTTTCTTGTTCTCTCTTTCTGTGGCCTAAACAAGCCAACTCATCTAACATAAAGACAGGAGAGAGCCTGACATGCTCTGTGACTCACCCCGAGCACTCTCTACAACCATGAAGTCCACAACCTGAAACATACTTTTATCTCGCAAGGCTAGCCAACCAGATTGTGGTGAAAATGAAATACCAGTTGAAGACCAGCTAACACCTCAGAATAGTTGGCTTGAAACTCAGTTTTTCTTGTACACCTAGATTTTGTAATAGAAATTAATGTATACTATTTCTACTTCAGGAGAAAGATCAATCACATTGAGAATTAGAAACCCCTATACTGTCATTTTTTGATGGTGTTTAAAAAACCTAATGACAGATCCTTATTTAGAAGACAAATTAGAATAAAATAAAAATTTAAAAGAACTCAAATTCCTATACTGTCCTTAATAAAATTTTGGCCTAAGATCCTCCAACCCCAAGGAGGTTGATTCACGTACTAGCTTCATGGATCGACAATAATTGTTTTCATAACTTCAATTTCTCCATCGGAATAGTTTTCATAAATATGTCAGTCGAATTCTGATTTCCTTGAATCTTTTCAAGTGTAAAATTGATGAAGTGATGACGAAGCTATATACGTTTTATCCTTGCATGACAAACAAGATTTTTCACTAAGTGAATAATAATTATCACAATGCAACCCGCTCTTCTTAGGCTTGTGACCCAACTCTTCCAAGAAAGACCGCAATGATTTCATTTCTTTGCTAGTTTTGGTCATAACAACATGCTCAACCTCAATAGTTGAAGAGAGTAACTATCTTCTACAACTTAGATAACCAACTAATTCCACATACATATTTTTACAAGACAAAATTTATCACGCGGGGTGTCCAAAGAATTTTGGAGTGAAAGTCTAACAAAACAATTTCCTCAACTTACCTTTTTCCATATAACAGGAAGTGTAGTAGCATGAATTGTTCTTTCAATATTTAAATTACGAAAATTTATATTATTTATATGATGATATGAAAATTCAAGGTACAATTATGGTATGGGTCCTATATGTGTAAGTTCAAAAGACCAGAGTTCAGTAGCACTACGCACGGGAGTTATAGCCACGAAGTTCGGATTTTAATTCTCGTGTCTCCGTATGTATGTTATGATTTTTCTATAGTTAAATATGAGATGTAATTCGTTATTACTCATTTACTGAGATTTATGTCTCACATGTATATATTAAATATTTTATAGGTACCTAAAGGGGCAGGTTCGAGCGCAATCGGAGATGAATTGTGCTTGCGTGAGCGGAAAAGAAGAAAAGAATAAATTATGTAGTTAATGATTTTAATAAGTTTCATTGTTTTTTTCTTAAAACTAATTTTAAATCCTTGCATGTTCAGAAAATATTATGTTTTTCTTCATTTATGAAAGTATTTTTACATAGTTGCTGCCTTATTTAAGAAAAGGCAGCAGGCTTCTACCTCAAATAAGGCAACAGCCACTCGGTTTCCTTTCTAAGCCAGTCGAGTGTTTCCTTTTTTAACTTAAAAAAGTTCCAAAATCACGGAAAGGCTCGAGTCAAAAGTTCGGGTCGAGCCTAATTTTTTTAGCCAAGTAAAAGCTTGCTCATTTTACTAAGAAAAAACTCACTCATTTTACTTGGGCCGAGCCCGAGCTGGCATTACTCAGCTCGTTGACATCCCTAAGTACATGTATAATGACTCCGAAGATAAAATTTGGATCGTTACAACATGATATTAGATTGAGTCTATGTTGCTGTATGCTTTTTTTTAAGAAAAAAATTTAAGGTTCATTATATCGCCACACACAATGCCATTTTCAAGCTCTGACGTCATCGAATTAGGTAAATATTATGATCATATGATGACGATTATAATATAATCATGTTCATTATTCTCACCTATGTTTATAAATGTTATTTTATAAAAAATAAACATGTCTATGCACGATTATATGAATAAATATGTAAGAGATTATATTTAAGCACATTAGAATTTTGTTTATTTATGAAAATGCGCTTGTTTACATAAAAAATTCACCTTATATGTACCTAATTACGAAAACTTCCTAAATTTTTGAATAGTGCAGATTTATGAAAGCATAAACTTAAAAAAAAAAAAAATTCTAGTTATGAAATTGAAAATTTTGTGATATTATGTGACTTTAGACAAAGTACGTTAAGGAATATATTAGCTTATTAGAATATTTGATCTTAGAAAGTCTCTCGATCAAATAATAGTCTAATTAGGAAAATCATATATTAAAATTTTTTTTCCTGCTTATTGTTTGAGTTTTCACGGTTATGTATTCGCAAAACTGAAGGACTTTGTCAATATATATATATATATATATATTTTTTTTTCCATTTTGTGAAGTGTTTAATTTGGGAAACTACTATCCCAAATTAATATAGTTTACTAAAGCTATGACACCCTGAGATATGAGAACAAACAATAATGGCGCACCCCAACAGCCCCAACAACCCCAACTGGTGGAATTGATCCACTATTTGTTCAGCAAATTCTAGATATGATGGGCAAGTTCATCTAAGACACAGCGCCACAACAAGGAACACTACAACAATGGTCGTCACCTCAGTTGTAAGCACCAGAGGACAACAAGAATACTGCTGCAATTGTCATAGAACTTTTTCAGGAAATAGCACCCCAACTTTTGAGGGTGTATCGAACCATTGGAAGTAGAGGATCGGCGGTTGGAATAGAAAGGATTTTTGACGTCATTGACTACCCAGATAGTAGGAAGGTTGTCCATGCAACATTTATGCTTAGGAAAGGTGCTACGCATTGTTAGGACTCAACCTCAAGGTTAAGGGCTCGTGGACATATCTGGATATGGAATGAATTCAAGGAACATTTCCTAAGGAAGTACTATCCTACAAGTATCCGCAATCAAAAAGAGAGTTCCTCAATTTGGATTAGCGCTCGACATCCTTTAACTGAGTATGATAGGAAATTTGAGGAGTAATCACATTATGTCCCTAACTTGATGGACACGAAGGAGAAAAAGACTAGACATTTTGAAGAAGGGCTAAGAGATGATATAAGGCAAGCTTTGGTAGTAATTCAACCGAGAACCTACCACAAAGTGTTAGCTAAGGTGCAATTGACAGATTTCAAGCATCACACTAATAGGGAGAACAAGCAACATGTACAACTAGAAAAGCATAAGTGGGATGATTACAAGGGAAAGGAAACTAGAACTTCGTAAAGAAATATAAGGAAGACTCAAGTGAGGACGGTTCCAGTTTGCAGCAAGTGCCAAAAGCGTCTTGCTAGAGCCCGCCTCATGATTACAGGTGTATGCTTCAATTGAGATGAAACAGGCCAATGGCAAAAACATATCCCAAGGGACAGAAGCAAAAGCAAGTTAGGCTATATGTGCTCATAGAGTAAGAAGAGGAAGAGGACAAGGACCAATGTCTTACTGAGTAACTTCCTTATATCTCGAACCCGTCTTATATTTTGATTGGTTCTGGCTCCATTCATTCTTTTATATCTCCAAACCTTGAAAGCAAACTCAAAGTTGCTATGCCCTCAGGAAAAGTGTGCGTGCCAGACACTCTAGTAGGGACAGTTAAGGTGGAGATTGATTATAAATCCTTGGAAACGAACTTATATGTCTTGAATATGCAAGAGATCGGCGTGATTTTGGGAATGCACTAGCTGTCTAAGAATCGCTCAACTATTCTGTGTTTTGAACAAAAAATGATTTTTAAGCATCCTAGAGAAATAGAACGTCGTCTTTTAGTAACTCAGACAAAACCTTACCTTGTATCATTTCGGCATTGCCTAAGAAACTCCTAAAATTAGAAGGTTGTAGCGATTCTTTATGTCAATAGTAGCTAAGGAAGATGAAAAACTAAAAATGAATAATGTTAAGTGTTACAAGAGTTCCCGAAGGTATTTTCTTGAAGACTTGAATGAAATGCCATCGGAACGGGAAGTAGAGTTCATGATTGATCTAGTTCCCAATTTCGTGCCCATTTCTAAGGCTCCTTACAGAATGATAACAAAAGAGTTATAAGAACTGAAGGCTCAAATAGAGGAGTTGTTGGTCAAAGGATTAATTCAACTTAGCATTTCACCATGGGAGCACTAGTGTTGTTTATAAAGAACAAGGATGGTACAATAAAGATGTGTATCGACTATCAAGAATTGAATAGAATCACCATTAAAATTAAGTATTCCTTGCTAAGAATTGAAAACTTGATCGATCAATTACAAGGGGCTAGAGTATTTTTCAAAGTCGATTTGAGGTCAGGACATCACCAGTTGAGGATCAAATCTAGTGATGTCTCAAAGATGGCCTTTTGAACTTGGTATAGTCACTATGAATTTTTAGTTTTGTCATCTAGCTTAATAAATGCTCCTGGAGTTTTCATGGACCTAATGAATCACATTTTGCATTGATACTTGGATTAGTTTGTCATTGTATTCATTGGTGGAATCTTGACCTGCTCTCAGAGTGAAAAAGAGCATGAGAAATATTTGAGAATTGTATTAGGTACCCTGACGAAGGAAAAACTTTTTGCAAAATTCAAGAAGTGTGAATTTTGGTTATAATGGGTGGTCTTTCTTGGTCA
>NC_036258.1:12437459-12467189 GCF_002742605.1 Olea europaea var. sylvestris | reverse complement strand
GTATGTCCCTGACCCAATTCATGTGGTGAGACATCAACATTTTGCCAAACCTGAGTTACAAAGAAGCACCAATATGTATCATAACTTAGATTGTACAAAAACTTAGCAGCTAATAGATACCATTAGTTAAAGTGTTATGACACATCATTCAGTAGAGGCCACTTGAGAATGTGAGGGAGGAAATGCGATCAAAGTATCCTCAACTCGTTGATAATGATATCTAAGGTAATTTTCGAGGACTAAAATTCATTTTAAGAGGCGTGGATTATATCCCAAAAGTTTCTGTATAGTCACTGATGAAAGCCAAGGGATCAAATTGATAATTTCCCATAGATGAAGGACCAATGTACATTTTTTGAATTTCAAATTTTGGTAAAGATATGATCATGGAATTGCCATGTTTAGATAATAAAGAGATTATGGGATTGTCGTATTTAGATTATGGCTAGTAACTTAATACATTGATTAAATGTGAATCAGGTATCTTGGCATAAATTATGAAGATTTAATTCCATAACATTAATAAGGGAATGAATGTTGGTATAGAAAATAGGTAACGGGATTAAACCTTAGAGACTCCTATATATACCCCCCCCCCCCAACATCACTTACACTCACACACAACTTATCTTGTACTTTGCATCTTTCTTTCTCTTAACTCATCTTCCACATACACATTTTCACATTACAAAGTTAAGCACACACAGTGTCCTAAGAATTTTGGAGTGAAAGTCTAACAAAATAACTTTATCAATTTTCCTTTTCCTTATTCCACACAATGGTAAGTGTAGTAGTATGAATTGTTCTTTCAATATTTGAATTATGAAAATTAATGTTATGAATGTGATGATACGGAAATTCAAGTTATGATATGATATGGGTCCTCTATGTGTAAGCACAAAGGACCAATGTTTAATAGCACTACGCATGAGAATTATAGCCATGGAGTTCAAATTTTAAATCTCGTGCTCCATATGTATGTTATGATTTTTCCATATTTAAAAATATGAGATGTAATTCGTTATTACTCATTTACTAAGATTTATATCTTACATGTATATGTTAAAATATTTTATAGGTAACTAAGAGGGCGGGTTCGAGGAAATTGGAGGTGGAATGTGCTTCCATGGGTGAAAAAAGAAGAATTTAAGAATTTTAATAATGTTCATTGTATTTTTCTTAAAGCTAATTTTAAATCCTGGGATGTTTAAAAAATATTATGTTTGTCTTTGTTTATGAAAGTATTCTTTTACGGTACATGTATAATGATTTCAAAGTTAAAAATTTAGATCGTTAAATTATTGTCTTCCAATGCTGTTTTTCAAGTTTACTCATATATTTACTTACAACTCCCATTGTATTTGCTATGTCTAGTCTCGTACACACTATGGCACACATAAGATAGCCAATAGTAGAGAATACGATAACGTGAGCATGTAATCTCGCTCCTCTATAAAAGGTAATTGCTGATTTGATACGTAAAGAACTAGTTGAAGAAGTGAATATTCATTGGTTTTGCATCATCCGTCCTGAACTTGCTTAGCACATTTTTCGTATACTCTTCTTGTGACAATTCCAAGGCGGATCTATCCCTAATAATTCTTATCCAAGTATTATTTTGCAACACCCAAATCCTTCATTGCAAACTTGTGGATAACTCATTTTTCAACTTATCTATTTCTTATTTGCGGCAAGGTAATATAAAGGTGAACCAATATACTTTATATAAGAATGATCCCCTTAGCACCTTTTAATGCCATTACTACCTATAGAATTATCTAAATTTTTAGACCAATGTCTTAGAGCTTGCCATAACCGTACAATCTCTTTCAAATTTCGAACACCATTTCTTTTTTCTATACTTTGAAACCTTGTGGCTATAGAGTTTCTTCCTCCAAGCCACCATGAATAAATATTGTATTTACATCCAACTATTCTAAGTGCAAGTTTTCCTTTATCACTAATCCGATTACTGCTCTAATTATGGTTAATTTCATCACAAAAGAGAATTTCAGTTTAATCAATGGTTCTTCTAGTTGAAATCCATTTACAACGAGCACTGGTTTATATTGGTTGCTTTCATCATGTTCTTTTAACCGATAAACCTATTTATTTCACAAAACCTTCTTTACCCCCGTTTGAGCCCCATTATTTGTAGATTATAATGAGATGAATAGTATTTTTTTGAAAAATGAGTGGTTGAAAAGTTTTTGATTTACGTGTAATATTATTTTATTGAAGATTGTATAGTTAAAAGTAGGAGAGAGAAAATTTTAATTTAATGTAATGAGAAATAATGGGGCTCAAACAGGGGCTTAGTAACCTATTAATTGTAATGTCAGATTGAACAATATTGAATCCATATGATTGCTTATGACTAACTCCTACTTGATTGATTCATCAACCTACAAAGTTTCACTATAACCTTCAGGTTCATTTCTATCGGTCAATAAAATATAATGCAACACTAGAGAATATGCTCCTATTTGATCCTCATTACTTGAAAATGAAAATGAGGGGAATAGTATTTTTTAGAAAATTGAGTAGTTGAAAAAGAAGGAAAAGTTTTCGATTTACGTATAATATTATTTTATGGAAAATTGTGTGGCTGAAAATAGGAGAGAGAAAAATAGAATGTAATGTGATTTAATTTAATGGGGATCAAACAGGGGCTATATCTCTATGGAGGTCTAGTAGTTCTGCTGCATCTTCTAGGTCTCATCATGGGAGTGTTCTGATGTACTTCTGTGACGATATTTTCTCGATTTTCACCATCAGTATTCGATAACTCAATTACTGGAAGAGTTTTCAATGGAATCACCACAAATTTCTTAACTTCAGGACTTATCGATCTGTTATACAAAACACTTTCACTGAAAGTCACATCCTTGCTATTGATAACTTTTCAAGTTTGATAATGCAAAAAGTGATAACCAAACTCATTAGCGACATACCTAATAAAGAAATGCCTTTTTTTTTATTTAGCATCAAGCTTTTTTCCCAAGGTAGAATCGATATGAGAGTAAGAAATGTAACCAAACAATTTGATTAAAAGTTTACCTTCTACTGCTCCAAACCCAACTTTAGTAGTCTACAATCCAATGGTATGAAGGATGTAAAACCCCAAATTAAATGAACATAATGTCACGTAAACATAGAACATTAAATAGAATTAAATCGAAACACATAATCTCCTAATAGAATTATTTTAAAATTTTCTTGAAAAATTTCTTTATTTGGCAACTCGCGCACTGCTCAGCCACCATCCACGTTGATCAGCCTAAGCTGACATGTTAAAATTTGAAGGGATGAGTGGGAAACGAATAATGGTGCGATCTTGAATAAATATCAAATCATGCATCAAAATAATCATACCATCACATCATATCTTTGGATTCCGATAAGAGTTCATATCATATCGTATCATTTGTACAAATGGCTAGGTTATATCATATCGTAATCATATCATATCATAACTTTCATGAGTATAATATTTATCAACATGAAGAAATAAATTAAATGGGACTAACCACTTGCACCTCGTAATCCTACGTCGATAGATATAAAAGTTTTTGAAAAGTAGACCAAAATCACGTTCAAGATCTTATTTTTGCATAGTGCCGTGTTGAACATATTTTTATTATTTGGTGAAAAGCGAAAATATCTATTGTACTCCTATGATATTTATAAAAATAAAAGGGAATATTGGAGGCCTAGATATATGCAAAATGCCGTGCTCTTCCTTTAACAACCTCAATCCCATTACTCTATGACGTGTTTTTCCCTAAAATTCCTCATTCTCGTACAATTTACAGTTATTTTCCCCTATCTTATCATCACGTGGAATCTATCACTATAAATCCCTAAAATCAAGGTATTAAATAATATTAAAATAAAAATAATTTTCAAGTCTTATCAATCCCCAAAATCAAGAAGACCTACCCTTTTCTTTTTATCATTTCTACACATGTTTATAAGAAAACACAATTCAAATTCAAAAAAAAAAAAAAAAAAAAAAGAACACTCCATTCACGCGGACATGGCTAAGTGTGAAAAAAAAAAAAAAAATTAATAAAATAAGTGGTTGAAAATTCATAAATAAATAAAATATTAATAAATACTAATTTCTTTAAACGTCAATATCTTAATTTTAGTTTATCTGAACCAACTTTTTCTCGAGCCTAACATATGTAATTAATTACGAGCTATCCAACAAGCCCAAAATCGATATATAAAATCTCTTTCTATCGGTACTTACTTATTTGGCCCAAATAAAATATGAAACTAGAAGCTATTTCATTTTAGTCTTCAAATTTTCAAACTATAACATATTAGACAAATATATTTTTATTCTAAAATTTTCAGGGCGTTACAATATCACCCCCTTAAAATAATTTCGTCCTCAAAATTGCTTTAACTATTTCAAAAGTTTAAAAATACTCGATTAACGTACTCATAATAGCATGGAGTAAGAAAAGTCATGATCATGTTAAAAGAATAACATTTCATTTTATACCTTGGATCAATTGGAGGGTGGTTGAATGGTGATCACCGAGTGCCAAGAATCTTTCAAATTCTTACATATTTAAGAATCTTAATAAAAACTTTACATCACATCTTTAAAATTCTATCTTAAGGAAATTAATAATAAATAGTACATAAAGTTAAGGTTAACTACATACACATTTAATACACATAAAAATTTTTAAAAAAATAAATTACTATCCAATGTTCAGGGTCACAAATTTAATTTAATTTAATTTTATTATTATTATTATTATTATTATTACCATCATTATTTATTTATTTATTTATTATTATTATTATTATTTTTTTTGCAGAGGTGAAATAGGAAATCATTGCATGTATACCTAAATTGGCACATCATCATTCAGTCAACTAATGTAGTGTATAGCTACCCACTTTTTTACTATTTAAAAAACAAAAATTTGACAATCAAAACATGGTTTAATTGAAAATTGACAAACCATTAAAGCATAGTACTTGATTTGGAAATATGAGTCCTTGGCTTTGAACAAATGAAGGAACAATATAAACATATTTATGTATACATTTAATCAGAGGACGTGAACATAGAAATTCCTAACATTTCTGCTCCTTAACATTTCTAGCCGAAGGCAGGGATGACAAAATCATGACATGAATTCTAAATTAAATTGTTAAAACAAGAATCAAACAATATAAAAAGATAACTCATACCTTATCACCATAAGTAAGAATTGAATTATGAAACGTACAAATAAACGGCAAACCTTAGGATTTAGAACATGCTTGACTTTATGCAAGACAGGGAAACTATTTTAATCATGTAAGGTGTGATTGATTTTGGTTTGAAAACAATGCCTCCTATTTTGGATAGCTAAGAGGTTTTAATTTACATTAATTGTATAAAAGGATGTAGAAAATCAAGCTTGGTTTCCATTATTGTATTAAATTAAAAATTTAATGTTTAATTGCCATTTTAACTAATAACTTGACTTATATGGAAAAGAAACCAATGATATAGACCGTACCATGAAAAATACGAAATGAAGACTAATTAAACCATAACATCAAACATATGCAATAAATCTCAATCATTTAAAATAGGGAAAAAAATAATGTGAACAGTAACTTTTAAATCAAAATTTTTTTGAGTCTACAGAATCAATTTTAAAACTCTGAGCTCTGATACCATTCTGTAACGCTCCAAATTAAATGAACATAACTTCATGTAAACATAGAATATTAAACGGAATTAAATTGAAACACATAATATCCTAATAGAATTACTTTAAAATGTTTTCTTGAAAATTTTCTTTACTTGGCAACCCGTGTACCGCTCAGCCACCATCCACATCGATTGATCTAACCTGAAATGTTAAAATTTGAAGGGATGAGTAATTTATACTCAATGGGAAACGAATAACGTTGCGATCTCGAATAAAATATCAAATCATGCTTCAAAATAATCACACCGTCATGTAATACCCCAAACTTTATGTTATACATTCGGCCAATATGATTCATTCATTTTCATGCTAATTACATTATCATTTGCATCGATTTCCTAATTGCTTTCTCTTAAAACGATGCATTAATCATTGAGGCTTTAAAATCTTTACATGGTGATAACCTTCGTCTCCTCGACCTAGGTGGTGAATTTTATATTGAGCCATAGAAAATTAGGTTAAGTAAATGTTGGAAATTGGTTTGGTAAGCAATGGAAAATTGAGAAAGTCGAAAATTAGTATCGACAAAGGTTTGAGCTTTTATTCAGTTGATCGAGGTCACCTTAGACCCTAGTTAAATAATTAACATATTTTGGGACATGAGGCATGAAGTGACATGATCGCAATGCGATAATATAAGTCTCATATGACGTTATAAATGTTGAGATGCGAATTGTTGAAATCGGTTGACAATCAGGTGTCAATTGGGTAAGAAATTAAATGAACGGTTGAGGAATTAGCTCTATAATAAACACGTCAAAATAAGCCAATGACAGTCAATTTGTACCTACAAGGATATATATAAAATCATATTTTTATTACAAGTAACCTCCTCATGCTTGAACACTTCGTGTTTGGGATATTTGTCATTTTAACACTCAATTTCTTCAACCTTAAGACATGATCTCATGTAGGATGGATATAAATATCTTATAAGGCATAAATAAATCCAAGTATAATGGTAGAAAGATCAAATATTGCAGCAAGAAGCCACCTCCTGTTTATTCTCACCAAAGTAACTCGATGTGGCTGCATCCCACAAAATTCTTAGTCTTAAGCAAGAAACACGACCTCAACCTCTTAAGGACCAGTTATTTACCTCCTAGATAATATATTAGCTTCCTTATCTCGCCCCTAAGTGATTCCAAGTGAAAAAGAGAGTGAAAGAGTTAAAGAGAAATAGAAAAAGGAAGCTGGAATTTCTGGACTGTTGAGTTACTTCACGGTTTTGAGGTTTGTATCCATTATTTCTTAAGGGGTTTATAATGTCTTGAACATCTGAACTTGCTTGTGATTAGTTTGGGGGTGTTGTTAATGATTTTATGATGCCAAAATAGGGGTAATTAATTACAAGAACTCGATGGAAAACAACCTGGGCAGAGATGTATGTTGCAAGACTTGAGTAGTTTATACCTCGATTTTGGATGATAGTTAGTGTGTAACTTATATCTATCAATATGAACATTTTTATATGTAAGTATGAAGTGTAGAAATGATTGTTAATGGCCTAGAATTCTATTGGTATCATACTAATAAAATGGAAACCGAAATAAGTTAAAGGGAAAAACTATCTGATTTTGTGTAGTGGAAAATGGACTGTTTTTGAAGCTCAAAACACTTCATTTATCACAACCTTATGACATGATTATCTTCATATATATGTTATGGGTGTGTGGTAAAATTTTGGGAGCCGTTAAATATAGGTAAGGGCATGAAAAAGAATTCGAAAAATGAGTGGACGGTGATGGAAACGTAGAAAACAAATTTTGTCCATTTGGGTATTTGATGTGATTTCAACATTTATATGTCCATTAATGAACTCTTGGCCTAGAAAATAGATTCTAAGGAATACTAGGTTAATGACAACAATTGTATGAAGTTGACATCCATAATTGGACTCAAAAAATAGCGAGACTTAAGGGATTAGTTGGTAATGTCATCGGTAACTTGCAATAATGATTTCGTCTAAATTGTTTTGGCGTGAATGGACGTATTTTGGGATTGTGTATGTTAAGGTTATTAAATGGAGAATTTTCTTTAATATTAGATGGTAATATAGGTGATTTTTCGACGTTGAGCAAATAGGAAATTGATATACACTCCGTAGAGGCTTGCACACACAAAGGCGAAAGGTAAGTAAAAATTCATTTGCAACTACGATATAAGAACTTAGTAATTGTGATAAGGTAATATTGGAAGATTTAGATAACTTTGACAAGAGGTTCATTGCATATCATATCATGGTTATGGTCGTTGAGTATGAGGTTGCGATACCTATTGACAGCGATTTTCATTAAATATGTCACTCATGAGCATTTTCATTTTTATGCACGACATTTGATCATGATTGAAAATCGTGCATGCGAAACATGATTTCAAATTGAGTTTTCCTTATAAATGTTTTATTGACCACTATTAGAGCACCAAGGCATGTGAGGCATGCTTATGTGATATGTTTGGCATCGCAGGTGATACTTCCTAGGTGATTGCAAAGGTAGACAGGGGATGGGTCTTAGTCACGGGAGGGTGGACCACTCGACTGTGCCCTTGTGATATTATGATTATTGGAGCTGTCGGGTGGAAACTTCTTAGGTGATCATAGGGGTAGTTAGATGGATGGACCTCTAGTAGTCATGAGAGGATGGTCCACTCGTCGGTGTCGATTTTATATTGACCATTTGATTATTGATATTGATATTATGTAGAGCTCTATCCAGTGCATAGTAGATGGGTCAAGGCCCAATGAAATGAAATGATTTCGAGTCGACTTTGATGAATATTGGAATATGATCCTTCTTTATCGTGATATTTAAAGTAAATGACATAGTGGCATATATTGTTATTATTCATATTCATGACATACGTGATTTTTGCTTACTAAGCATTGGCTTATGTAGTTCTTGCATTGTAGATGAGTTTGGAATTACATAGCGAGCACGGCTAGCTGTTGAGCTCTTATGAGATTCCTGAGTTCGATGTACGTGGATGACGACCTATAGGGTTATTTTGTAGGCTGCTATTTTGAGTTATGGCCTATTGTGTTGTATGTTGCGGATCCTATGTTGTATATCTTTTGATATGACATGTAGACATGTTTATAACCTCAGAATATATATGTTTGATTATGGCAATATGATTTTGATTTAGAGACATAGTTATGTCGTTTTATCAGGTAAAAAAAGTGTGAAATTCTATGCCTAAGCCGAGTCATCAATTTTATTGCCAAACGGGTTAATAGATAGTTATCTATATGAATGGGGTGTGACACGTCATATCATATCTTTAGATTCCAGTAAGAGCTCATATCATATCATTTGTACCCGATGACCATATCATATCATATCGTAATCATATCATATCATAACTTTCATAAATATAATATTTATCAACATGAAAAAACAAATTAAACGGGACAACCACTTGCACCTCGTAATCCTACCTCGATAGATAAAACAGCTTTTGAAAAGCCGAATCCAAAATCACGTTCAAGATCTTATTTTTGCATCGTGCTGTGTTGAACATATTTTTATTATTTGGTGAAAAGTGAAAATATCTATTGTACTCCTATGATATTTATAAAAACAAAAGGGAATATTGGAGGCCTAGATATATGCAAAATGCCATGTTCTTCCCTTAAAAAGCCTCAATCCCATTACTCTATGATGTGTTTTTCCCTAAAATGCCTCATTCTCGTACAGTTTATAGTTATTTTCCCCTATCTTATCATCACGTGGAATCTATCACTATAAATCCCTAAAATTAAGCAGTTAAATAATATTAAAATAAGAATAATTGTCAAGTCTTATCAATCCCCAAAATCAAGAAAACCTACCCTTTTATTTTTATCATTTCTACACATGTTTATAAGAAAACACAATTCAAATTCCCACAAAAAAAAAAAAAAAAAATCCATTCACATGGACATGTCGAAGTGTTAAAAACAAATAAAATATTAATAAATACCAATTTCTTTAAACGTCAATAAACTTATCCGATCCAACTTTTTCTCGAGCCTAACATACGTAATTAATTACGAGCTATCCAACAAACCCAATATCGATATATAAAATCTATTTTTATCGGCACTTAATTATTTGGCCCAAATAAAATATGAAACTAGAAACTATTTCATTTTAGTCCTCAAATTTTCAAATATAACATATAAGACAAATATATTTTTATTCTAAAATTTTCGGGGCATTACAAAGGACCTCTTTTGATTACATAAGTTACACTGCTAACAGCCTTAGCCGATAACATTTTTGGTAATCCATTATGTAATCTCATACTTTAGCACAATCATTTAATGTGTTACTTATACTCTCAGCCACTCCATTCTATCAACGTGTTCCCAGAATGGTCTTCATTTTGATTCTATTATCATCACAATATTTTTTTGAAATCATCATCTACATACTCCAACTATCAGATTGCAAACACTTCACCTTCAAATCTATCTTATAATAAAAGTGGTCCAATCACTTCCACACGCTGATCTCGTCTCTCTCTCCATATATGCACATCAATCTCATCAGTAATCAGAAGCCCAAATTGACATGAAATATATTTGCATGCATGAGTAGACAATTACTCAATGTATTTAGCGTGAAAACCAAAAAGTGTATTAATCTGAGATTTATAAAAAGGACAATTAGTATACAAATAAAATCAATAAGAGCATGTTTCGCTAAGCTTAAAGAATAGGCCAAGTTAATTTTGATGAGTTTACTTTTTGTACATATGTTTGGATAAAGTGTTCTTCTGAGTAAATATGTGTTTTGGGGAAAAGCATTAGAGCCAGAAGCAAAGTGATGGTATCCAATTTGTGCTGTATAGAGTCTTCCAAATATAGAAAGTCAGTATAACTAAAATGACATAAAATAAATACCATTTAAATGACTAAAGGTAAATGGGAAACCAAAAGAGTCAAGTATTGTTATACGCTTTTCTATTGACAAATAATTTTGCCGCCACAATTTATTCCAGTTTTTTTTTTTTAATAATTTTACATTTAACCCCTCAATGTAAATTTTCTTTTTCTTTATTTCGTAGTGATACTTAAATTTCACTTTATTGAATCTGAAGATATATAGCAAACACGATCAGGTACACTAACGACTTAAGTGCAAATGACATAACTAACATATGGACCTTTATATTGAGAATATTAAGAGGAGCTAATCTAAATGAACTTACAGGGTTCACTACAAGCATGTCAGAATTCATACCTTATCAAAAAAATAAAGTAGTTATTAATGTCACTCTTTGAACAGAAAACAAACTCTCAAAAATTCAGCCTCACACTAGACTTCTGACAGGATCTGGAAATCACTTCCAATTGTTGGAATCACTCCAAATATATATACAAAGTAAATTGGGATTTTCAAGTCTGCCTCAATTTATTAGCAACATAAGCTTTAAATAGCCAAAATACCATTAACAGAAAGCAGAAATCTAAGCAACTAAGCGAGAGAATTGGAACAAATTCAAACTGATGCCACCATTATGGTTGGAATCAGTAACCCACAACAACAGAACCTGGACTTATTTGCAGAAATAAACAACTAATAAAGACAAAGTCTTCCTATGCCAAGTGTCTTTGCCAAGTATCATCTTTGCCAGGTGTCATGTGGTCCATTTGGCCAGTTGTCTGGCCTAGAACTGCATCAGTTATCCATATAAAAATGGACCTTTCATCTTACTTTTTCTGAAATTAGCATGTTAAAGCAAAATCAAGGGAAGTAGGAGAGTAGTTTTAATTTTAACGATGAAGATTTCAAAAATGATATTTTCCCCTGTTTATAACTCACGTGAAAGAACGTCTCCTTTTATATATAGTAAAGATAAATCATATGTGTCGAAGATGAAGCAGGCAGACCACTTAATGAGCTTCACATGTGTCATAATTTAACCTTGTGAGAAAATAATATTGGAGAGCAATCCTCAAAGCCAAGCACAAGTGATTCCACATGACCTTGGTAGAGGGTTGCTTGAACCATGGTAAACCAAAAACATACTAGTTGAGATAATGTTGCAATACATCTAACTATGCACTTGTGATTTTCTAACAAAAATAAAATATGTACGTTTATTGAGGAATTTAAATTATTTGGACCGATAACTGTTTTGGTATCTTCTATTTAGAAATGCATAATTCTGCACACACCGCCAGTGTCTTTAAATTCAAAAAATAGTTTAAAGGACCCGAACATAAGATTTGAATGTGTTTAGAACATGATGAGGTATAAGAAATCATCAGGCCTATACACACATCATTCTAACGGGGATTCCAAAAGAGTAAACCCTAGTAAAGTGAACAATAAACTTTATATCTATATATCGGTGAAGTGGCTAGACCATCATTGAAGTTCATGTATATCCTATTGTCCATTTTTAACATCACACTCCCAACACAATGACATTTGGTATTCAATTCGTGCAAAAGCATCTTACTTATATGAAAGACATGTTTCTTCTCTATCAAGTACGCCTACTCATTATCTCCAACTTATACTTGATTTAGAGAAACATGCAACATATGACTTTACATTGTAAACCTAGACTAGACAAATCATATGGACAACAAGGATGAGCCTCTGTTCTTTTCTTGATAAATTGAAGTATGCAGAAGTCCTGATAGACCCAAGTGCGATCGTCTTCGATAGTAAAAAAGAGAGTGGAAATCGCAAAAATATAAAACATACCGTGCTAAAGAATTAACTAAAAAAAATGGACGGGAAAGATAATTAAACAATACAAGTTCATCCCCTCTTTAAGAACGCATACAGGGGGCTTAACAAGCCATGGAACTGATGAGACACCAGATATGATAGCTGTCTAGTCTACCATGTAGAGCATATTAGTCCTTGATGTATTAATTGGGAAATCACTTAAGCAGATGAGAAGAAGGTTCAGTGTCTCAATTAAAAAAACCTATCTTCTTTATGATAAAAGAACTCAAAGACTATACACGAATAATTTTCTCTAGCAATAAATCTTCAAATTATTATACTTTCTTGTAGTGTATGAATGACACACAATCCACTAGCCAACATACTAGAACAAAAAATCAAGATCTAACATAGTTCACAAGAAAAACTTCTGTGAATTATGGCGACCATCTGAATCACACATCCTGCACCAATCTCGAGCTACACTCATTTTAACAAAGAGCCCCGTAGGGCCTCTGTTTGTAGGAAATTGAACCACCCTGTTGATTCCGCTGCCTTTATCCAAATGTCATGTGATGAAGTGGATCTTTTAGATATATTGAAGTGAAAAGGAATGACAATGAAACCAAACAATGAAAGAAGCACAGTCATATGTTCTTGATCACATTAGTAGTGAATAAACTTAATCAGAACATAGAATTCAACTGTATCTCATCCTCAAAGATTTTGTTTCAGACATTTACATGTAATGGGACGACTGCACGTGCAGATTTTGGAAGCTATCTAATCATGGAATAAATTTGAATTCAATAAAAACAATTACTTCTGTAGGGTAAAGATGCAAGTCATCTTTCAAGCAAAAATTAGCTGCAAGCCTTGAGAGGCCCAAAACACCTTGGACAAAATAAATTATAGCAACTGCAATGTTATCGAGGGTTAATTCTACCCCAAAGCAATTGATGAAGTTAGAATATCTATTCTTTTGTGAAGTAGTTTTGTTGGATGAATCAGTCTCTTCATCTACATTGCTTGTCAGCACTCCCGCTTTCCCTAAAGCATGATCGACAGCAAGAATGAGTAAAGGAGAGATCTCTCCTGCAGATGTGGCTCAAGAAGGTACAAATGTTCTGCTAATTCTTTGAAAATGAAATTCAATAGTTGAACATATATGCACAGCTGACAATGGAGTTTTTTTTAACATCAGTTCAAAGAAAGCTTTTACATAGAGTTTCTTAAAAATCCTTCAAGATAAACTCACAATGAGAAATTCAATAATAGTATTAACAACTTATAGATCAGGAAGTTTAGGAGACAACTATATAACCATGAAAACCAATTAATTTCATCATCATGCCTATGACTTATGGATATCATTTCCCGATTCAACTAAACATAATTTTGGCATTTTGAACTCTATAAATAAAAGACTTTTAAGATCATGTAGGTGATGTATTCTCAAGCAATTTACATCTTATTTATCTTCATCAAATCATTTACTTTAAAAACTTTAGATTGAATCACTTTTGAAAAATATCTTTCTTATCAATTTTTTTCCCACCTAATACTTGAGCTTCATTCATTGATATTCATTAAAGTTTTAGCGTATTTGCTCTTAGCACTTCATTTGTTTATATCGTTTATTAAGAGAAAAGTTTCAAAATTGTAAAATCATTCTTCTTTAAAATTTTGGGTCATATTGAGATTCCAAAAAGCTCAATATTGTATAAGAATCGGTGCTTCTTATTTGTACGTCACCTGAATTGTTGTAAGGGTTTGATTGCACCATAAGTCAATCACATTCAGTGTAAATGCCTTGCTTGTGATGAAGCGCCCAGTAATAGAGGATGTATATCAACGGTTTGGATCGAACCTCCATAATTACATCGTTTGCACATTCTCTTTCCCTTTTAGTTATCGATTTCATATTTGTACACTTTATTTGATTAATATATTTATCCCAAACTTGTTCGTACTTTTGTAAGTAATTTTTTGAAAAAGTTTTGGAAAACCAATTCACTCTCCTCTTGGTTAGCAATTCTTGGGCTTTCAATTGGTATCAGAGCATTTTTAAAATCAAAGATTTCACAATCTTGAGTAATGGCTAACCACAATCTTTAAAGTCTTGAGGGGCATTTTACAAGTCCTCCTCTCTTCTTTGATGTCATTCTTTATAATTATTGGAAAACTATGATGGTCCTTATGTGCCTACAAAAATTATTAAAGTTGACGGAAAACCCCTATCAAACCCAAAACCTAGAGAAGAGTCTGACGAAGACGATAAAAGAAAATTATCTTTAAATGCGTGAGTCAAAAATCTATTTTATTGTACTTTAGATAGAAATGAATTTAATCGTATTAGGCACGCATTAGAAGTTACTTATGCCGGTACTAGTAAAGTGAAGGAAACCAATATCAACCTTTTGGTTAAAGAATTTGAAAACATCTTCATGAAACTTGATGAACATAGTTAATATGATTACTTGCTTCTCCGATATTGTTAATGACCTTAAAGGTTTAAGTTGACTGATGATGAGCATTGATGACTTATGAGCTCAACAATGCCGAAACTAAGAAAAAAATGAAAAAGACTAGAAGAATCAAATTAGACACCAAAGAGCTAAATTGCTTTAAAATTCGCAATTAAGGAAGGAACTACATGTAAAATATGAGAGCTGAAGAGCTCGATAATCTTGTTCCTCTTGTCTAGAAATGGAGAGATTTTCGAAATAATCAAAGATTTCAAAAGAAAGAGGAAAATGGTGAAGAAAGAAAGAAGAAAATCATTTGCTATAATTGTGATAAACCAATCACAAGAGAACTGAATGCCTAAAAAATAAAAGGAGTATCGAGAAAAAGACGCTTTAAGCAACATGGGATGGAAGCGATGATGATGACCGCAATGAAATTGATAGTAAAAAAAAAGTCGCCAACATGTTCTTCATGGCTATCGAAGATAAGGTAAATTTTATTGAAAATATTCATATATCTACCTCCTATGATGAAATTCATGAGAAATTTGAAAAACTTTGCCTTAAATTTCTCCATTCTTAAAAGAAATACTACTTAACACACCCCCATTTATATAGATAACTATCCATTAATCTATGTTGGAATGAAATTGATGACTCGACCTAGATATAGAATTTCACACATTTTTTTTTCACTTGATAAAATGACATAAGCTATGTCTCTAAACAAAAACCATATCTCCATAATCAAACATATACATTCTGAGGTTATAAACATGTCTACATGACATGTCAAAAGATATATAACATAGGATTCCCAACATATAACACAATAGGCCATAAGCTCAAAATAGCTGCCCACAAACTAACCCTGCAGGTCGTCATTCATGTACATCGAACTCTTAAATCTTGTAAGTCGTGCTCTCTATATAGTTCTAGGCTCACCTACAATGCAAGAACTACATAAGCCAATGCTTAGTAAGTAAAAATCAAACATGTTATTAATATGAATAATAACTATATATGCCACTATACCATTTACTTTAAATATCACGATAAAGAAACATCATATTCCAATATTCATCAAAGTCAACTCGAAATCATTTCATTTGAAATCTTTCATTTTATTGGGCCCTTGACTCACATACTATGCACCGGATAGAGCTATGCATAGTATCAATATTAATAATCAAATGGTCAATATGAAATCGACACTGATGAGTGGACCATCCTCTCGTGACCACTAGAGGCTCATCCCCTAACTACCAATATGATCACCCAAGAAGCCTCCCACCCGACAGCGCCAATAATCATAATAGCACAAGGGCATAGTCGAGTGGTCTACCCTCTTGTGATCACCACCAAAGGTACATCCTGTCTACCTTTGCAATCACCCATGAAGTATCACTCGCGATGCCAAACATATCATATAAGCATGCCTCACATATCTCTGTGCCTTAGTAGTGTTCAATAAAACATTTATAAAGAAAACTTAATTTAAAATCGTATTTCGCATGCAGGATTTTCAATCATGTTCACATGTCGTGCATGTATATGAAAATGCTCATGAATGACATATTTAATGAAAATTGCTGTCAATAGGTATTGCAACCGTATACTCATTGACCATAACCATGATATGATGTGCAATGAACCTCTTATCAAAGTTATCTAAATCTTCTAATAATACCACATCACAATTATTAGGTTCTTGCATCGTAGTTGCAAATGAATTTTTTACTTACAATTGTGTGTGCAAGCTCCTACGAGTGTATATCAGTTTCATTTTTTACTCAACATCGAAAAATCACATAAATTATCATCTAATATTAAATACAATCCTCCATTTAATAACTTTAACACACAAAATTCCAAAATACGTCCATTCACGCCAAAACAATTTACACGAAATCATTATTGCAAGTTACCGATGGCATTACAAACTAATCACATAAGTCTCGCTATTTTTCAAGTCCAATTATGAACGTTAACATCATCCAACTGTTGTCATTAATCTAGTACCCCTTAGAATCTATTTTCTAGGCCCAAGAGATCATTAATGGATATATAAATGTTGAAATCACATTAAATATTTGGACAGAATCTGTTTTCAGATTTTCATTATCGTCCAATTATTTTTTCCAATCCTTTTTCACCTCCTTAACTATATTCGATGACTCCCAAATTCTTACTACCCACCTATAACATATATATGAAGATAATCAGGTTATAAAGTTTGACAAATGAAGGGTTTTGAGCTTCAAAAACAGTCCATTTTCCACTATACAAAATCATGCAGTTTTTATTTTCCTTGTGACAGTTTTCGGTTTCCATTGTATTAGTATGATACCAATAGAATTCTAGACCATTAAAAATCATTTCTACACTTCATATTACATATAAAAACTTTCATATTGATAGATATAAGTTATACACTAAGTATCATCCTAAAATCAAGGTATAAACCACTCAAATCCAGCAACCTACATCTCTGCCTAGGTTGTTTTTCCTCAAGTTCTTGTAATTAATTTCCTTTATTTTAGCATCATAACATCATTAATAACACTCCAACCTAATCACAAGCAAGTTTAGATGTTCAAGAAATTATAAACCCCTTAAGAAATAATGGATACAAAACTCAAAATCGTGAAGTAACAAAGCTGTCCAGAAATTTTAGCTTCTTATTTTCTTACCCCTTTTTGCTTCCTTTGCTTTCATGTCCACTTGGGGTCACTTGGGGTTATCTTTGCAGAGTCATATCTCTCATTTGGAAGCTATTTAAGGATTCTTAAGGAGTGGGGTCGTGAGTGATACTTAAAGGTGAAGGAACTTGTGATTACAAGACAAGTATTCCCCAAGCATGAGGTGTCCAAGCAGGATTTGGCTCCTTGCAGCCAAATCTGACTTTTCTCCTATCTTATATAGAATCATTTGTGACTTAGGAGATGCATATATATCCCATATGAAGTTCTAAAGATTTAGAAGACATGCTAGATGCCTTATGGTTGAAGCAATTATATATTAAATTGATAAGTCTCCTAGCATGAGCTGTCTAAGTAGGAAGTGGCTTCTTGCAACCAATTTTGACTTCTCCCTTTCACCATATGGAGCCATATGTGACTTAGAAGAGTTATAACTATCTTGTGTAAAGTGCTAAGGACTTATAAGACGTGTTTGAGGCTTAAGGTTGAAGGAATTAGAGGTTAAAGTGACAAGTCGTCACATGTTAAGTAGGTGTTACCTCATTTTATTAAATTTTGATTTCCTACTTATCCTTGGGGGCTTTTTATGAAATTTGGGGATAATATACCACATATAAGAAGTCTTAAAGGAGTGATAGACGTGAATAATGCTTAAGAGTGAATGAATTTACCATTACAAAGACAAATGAATAGGCATGACGTGTACTACGTATCAAGCTGTTCCTTATAGCAAAATTCGATTTTACATCTATCCTTGTGGGTATAAATCGAGTTTCCTTGGCTTATTTTAATGTCTTAAAAATCCATTTTACTTGCCCAAATATCCCAAAACATATTATAGAGCCAATTTCTTAACTGTTCATTTGATTACTTACCTGATTGACACCCGATTCTAGACTGATTTCAACAATCGCACCTCCAAATTTATAACATCATATAAAACATATATTATTATGTTGTGATCTCGTCACTTTATGCCTTATTTCCCAAATATGGCAATTACCTATCTAGGGTTTAAAGCGACCTCGATCAGCCGAATGGAAATCTTAAGGGGCCGTTCTCTTCGTGTTTCAGTTTTGGAGTTTTGAATTCATTTTGAGTTTTATATTTTGAGTGCTTGTTTTGAAATTTCTCAAAATACATTCTCTTTGTAATTCTGCAAAACTGTTTCTGAAAACATAAAACAGGAAAATGCAAACACTTTGAAATTTTGAGAATAATTTTTTAATAATATTTTATTCAAGAAATCTGATTATTCAATAAATTTTAATAGTTTAATGTTAATATAGTATTAACACTCAGCATTAGTTGAACTTCATAGAATTATTTCATGCTAGCCATCGGATTTTATTTTTATTTTAAACTAGTAACCAAGTTGAATTCTTGTTTCAATTTGACCATTATGCACATCTTTATGAACACGAACAAACTCCATAAATCCACTAGATATTCGATCTCACTATAAATTTCCTATGAACTTCTACTGAATTTATTTGATTCCCTCTGCTTCTCCACTCCACAATTGTCTCCTTGTTCACAAATGGATCTACTCCAACTTTTCCTTCATACGATTCTCCGAGGAGAAAATATATGCCAAAACAACTCAAAAGAGCCCCATAAGACCATAGAAATGAAGGTGAACAGCCAGCCTGTAGCAGTGTCAATATAATTTATTTCAATATCACAAGGAATGTAACGATATTTATTGATTAGTTTCTAATCACAGTTAAGTTCCAATAATAAAAGTTGCAAAACCTCACCAATACATGATATTCAAGGAGAACACTCTAATCATACATCTGAAATATTAATCACATCTTAAAATGCCCTTATGATCCTCCCAGTTGAATTCTTGCAGACCATATAAAAATAAAAAATACCATGGTTCTGATTTTATATACTTCAAACAATAACTGCCAATGAAATATCTAGTGAATGCCTAGTTTCTGCTCAATCAAAATGCTAGAAATACTAGAGACTTATTACATAAATCCATCAAGAATGCATTCAATCCTTGTTTTTGTTGAACATGACCACAATCCATCAATGCCTTATTACATCATGATAAACGTATCTTCTTATCTGCAAATCAACCCACAATTTATAAGAGTGCAGCATTGAAGGGCAATTTCAGGAAAACATAAATTTGTACCCGCAAGTTGTAAAATGATCTCAAGAATGTGGTTGAATTTTAACAAAAGCAAAGATGGAATAGAAAAAAAATGTGGTGCGATTAATTATTTATAGGAGAACTATGAAAACTGAACCCATAAGAGGCGGTGGGAATGATTAAGAAAGAGGCAGTGAGGGTAAAGGACTTCACAGCAGTCTAAGCGGAAGACATTCTTTTCATTCTTCTTAACATCCTCATGAATTAAGCAAGTGTTGAAGAACTTGTCTGTCAAGAGGCCCAAAAGCCACTGGCTGTGATAGATTCTCCAACTTATCCATTTTTAGGACAAGGTCCGAAAATGACTTAACCATTTTAAGGATAAGGTCCAAAAATGATGGTGCTTTGTCTTATAGCATAGAGTCAGAAAGTGTGTAGATTTGAGACATTAAATTCTGGTAAAAATGCCATCAAGAAAGAGCGTAAAAACAAAGAAGAAGATAGATATGAAAGAACAAAATAACCAGGATGCTACCTTTGGCCCTAAAGCTGCCAATGGTAAAGTAGTCATGGAAATTTGGTAACTTTTACTTCCACTTTACAATCAAATTAGAACAGCACTTTGAATTAGGGTTGGACATGGTCCGGTTCGGTTCTAACGAGAACCGAACCAACCCAAAATTTTTGGGTATTTAGTAAGTGGAACCGTTCGGGTTCAGTTCCATTCTGTTCGGTTTGGTTCGGTTCCATTTAGTTTCGTATTATAATTAAATTTTTTAATATTTACAAAGTTACGTTAATTTAATTCATGATATGTTCAATATTAGCTCTTACAAAATAACGTAATTCAATCTTATGTGTTTCACGTCTCTCTTTGCTGAATTCTTCATAAATTTGATTATTAAAATCACAGAAAGAGAAAGATAGTGATCTCAAAATAATTAAGAGAGATATTGTAGAGTTTTAATTCTATTTTCTCTGGTAGAAATGACACTACAGTAGAATAATAGATTTTGATAAAATTGAGGTCATTTGATTAAGTTGATTTTGAATTGAAAATTAGAAATGGGAAAATCATATTTTGTGGTTTGAACTAAATTAACTAGTTAACAAATTTATTTAGAAAAAATAAAATAATTTTACTTATTTAAAATAAATTAATTAAAAAAATTATGGAGATTCGGTTCTTATTCAGTTCTTCGGGTCTTGGCCTAAAATCGAGAACCGAACTATACTCGTCGGTTCTTGATTCAAATATCCGTTCGGGTATTTAACTTGAGAAGAACAGTCGGATTCAGTTCGGTCGATTCGGTTCGGGAGTTTTGTCCAGCCCTACTTTGAATTCTAGTCCTAGGGGGTTAGATGAGAAAACTAGAAATGAACTGTGAGGTGTAAGAGCAACAATGGCTTTAAGAAGAAATGCAAAACAAGATCCAACCATTTCAGTCCATAAGTTAAGAAAACATAATTGAAACAACATTGTCGGAAGAACTAGGTAAAAGGAGGTTAAAATCCTTGTCCTTAACTGAAATATTGCAATAATTATATGGTAATGGTCAGACCGTAAGATCATAACGTTGACTACCCTCAATTCATATAAACAATCTTATCAAAATTTCCTGAATTCAATTTCAGCAAACGCCATACCAGAACAAAAGCAACAAATATATAATTCAACCTAGGCTATGAACAAATTGATATGCATCATAAGCTATTTCAATCAGAAACATGAATAAAAAGCTACAAAATTCAAGAATCCTAAACAGAACAAAAGCGAATCATCAAAGAGGGCCAAAATCAACATCATCACCACTACAATCAAACATATCACCACCAAATCAACAGCGAACTCCGCCTCCCGCAAATTGCAATCGGCATCGAAGAGAGAGGAGATGGAGACAGTCCCAAACAAATGGGTTGTGATGCTATGTTCACAGCAGCGTTGCCTTCCTATGCTGGCGCTAGCATCGGCGCATCACTTTCGTTGCCTCTCCATGCTAAAGTCGGCGTCGAGAAGAGAGGATGAAGATAGTTGAAGGAAGAGAGAAGGGAGACGGGGAGATGACTCAATGGTTTCTCTCTCCTGTTTTGCGTGTTTTCAAGATGTTTGGTTTTTGTACAGAAAATGACCAAAACGTCAATTTGGACGTTTTGCATTTTCCTTACAATTTTTTTTTGGTTTTCAAAAATTCATTTTCGAAAACATAAAAGAGAACGCTTTTTCACTATTTTCAAAAATCGAAAATAAAAAACGGCTTGAAAATAACAAAGAGAACAGGTCCTAAACCTTCGTGGATACTAATTTCCGGCCTTTCTGATATTACATATTTACCAAGCCAATCTCCAACACTTAGTTAACCTAATTTTCTATCATAACTGAATACAAAATTCACCAACTAGGTCGAGGAGTCAAAGGTTATCACCATGTAAAAATTATAAAGCCTTAATGATCGAATATACAGTTTTAAGAGAAAGCAATTAGAATATTGATGCAAATAATATTGTAATTAGCATGAAATGTATGAATCATATTGGCCACATGTATAACGTGAAGCTCTGGATATTACATCCTTCTCTCCTTATAAAAATTTGGTCCTCGAAATTTGCTTACCAAGAAGTTCAGGATATTTAACCCGCTTTCATCTTCTTTTTCCCAAATAGCCTCTTCAGTTGACTGATTCCGCCACAATACCTTAACCAATGGAATTTTCTTGTTACTCAGTTGCTTTATCTCTCGTGAAGGATCTCTATTAGTTTTTCTTCGTAAGTCGAATCTGGTTTTATATCCACCGGTTCATTCCTCAATACATGATAAGGATTTTCAATGTACTTTCTTAGCATGGTGCACTTGAGACATTGATGAAGGAAGATCAAGCTTGTAGGTAACATTTCCAATTCTCTCAATAATAGAAAATGGACCAATGTATATTGGGCTCAATTTTCCTTCCTTTCCAAATTGCATAACCCCCTTCATCGACGTTGCCTTCAAAAATACTTGGTCTCCAACTGTGAATTCTAGCATTCTCCTTCTTTGATCTGCATAGCTTTTCTATCGGTCTTGAGCAGTTTGCATTCGCTGACGTATTTGTATCACAACTTCAGCCATTTCACGAACCATCTCTGGTCCTAGCAATTTTCTTTCCCCAACATCATTCCAATAAAATAGAGATCTACATTTTCTACCATATAATGCTTCATAAGGAGCCATTCCAATTGTAGCCTGATAACTGTTGTTGTATACGAATTCCACCAAAGGTAAAAATTTACTCCACTGGCCTTGGAAGTCTAATACATAAGCCCTCAATATATCTTCTAATATTTGTATTGTTCTTTCTGATTGTCTATCAGTTTGAGTATGATAAGCCGTGTTAAAAGATAACAGTGTTCCCAAAGCCTTATGTAAGTTTCTCCAGAAGAGAGATAAAAACTTAGAATCCCTGTCTGAAACAATTGATAGTGGTACTCCATGAAATCTAACTATTTCTTCTACATAAAGCTGAGCATATCGGTCCATGGAATAAGTGGAACAAACTGGAATGAAATGGGCTGATTTTGTTAACCTATCCACAATAACCCAAATACGATAATCCCTTACTTGTTTTTGGTAATTTCACCACAAAGTCCATTGTGATTCTTTTCCATTTCCATTCTAGGATAGGTAATAGTTGTAAGGCTCCTCCGGTCTTTGATGTTCTCCTTTTGTTTGTTAATAGGTTAAATATTGTCCCACATATTCGGCTATCTCACCTTTCATGTTCGACCACCAATAATGCAATTTCAAATCTCTATACATTTTAGTAGCTCCTAGATGAACAAAATATGGTGTGAGCTTCAAATAAAATGTCCCCTTGGATATTTTCTACATAAGGTACATATAATCGTCCTCTAAATCGCAAGATACCATCTGCTGATATATGAAAATCTGAAGCCTTTCCATCATGTATATCATTCTTTATCTTGGAACAATAATCATCTTCCTGTTGCCGTTGCTGAATTCCATTCAATAAAGTTAGCTGAAGTGTTCTGCAAGTTTAGCGTCTACAAATCCTTATGACACAACTTCAATACCCATTACCTGGAAATCTATCAATTCTGATTTTTCAGTTACAATCATACTCGCAATACTGGATGTCGACTTCTTACTCAATGCATTAGCTACAACATTAGCCTTATCGGGAGGATAGTTTATAACACAATCATAATTTTTTACCAATTCTAGCCATATTCTTTGTCTCATGTTCAATTCCTTTTGTGTAAATAGATATTTCAAACTTTTGTGATCAGTGTAAATCTCATACCACTCTCCATACAAATAATGCCTCCATATCTTAAGTGCAAAGACAACTGCGGCGAGTTCTAAGTCATGTGTAGGATAATTCTTTTCGAATTCATTAAGTTGTCTAGAGGCATATGCAATGACTTTACCATTTGCTTCAATACACATCCCAAACCATTCTTTGAAGTGATGATAAACCACAAAATTTCCAGTACCAGATGGGATTGAAAGGATAGGGGCTGAACTTAGTCTTTTTTTCAATTCCATTTGTCCATTTAAACTTAGTACTCTTCCTTGTTAATTTCGTTAAAGAAGAAGCTATTTTTGAAAATCCTTCCACAAATCTGCTATAATATCCAGTTAAACCCATAAAATTTATGACCTCTACTTTACTTGGATCCGCTGATATGCCTTCACCTAATACTATATGTCCCAAAAATATAACTCTGTCTAGCCAAAATTCACATTTCTTAAACTTAGTATATAACTGCTTGTTCTTTAAGATTTGAAGGACTATTCTCTCAAGTGTTTAGCATGTTCTTATTTAGTACGAGAATAAATAAGGATATTGTTAATAAATAAAATGATAAACTTGTCAAGATAATCCTTAAATACCCGATTCATCAAATTCATAAAAACTGTTGGAGCATTTGTTAACCCAAATGGCATCACCAAAAATTCATAATGACCATATCTTGTACTAAATGCTGTCTTAGAAATTTCGTCTTCCTTAGCCCCTATTTGATCCCCATTAAATTAAATTACATTACATTCCATTTTTCTCTCTTCTATTTTCAACCACACAATCTTCCATAAATTAATATTACACATAAATCGAAAAAATTTCCTTTTTTTTCAACCACTCATTTTTCTAAAAAATACTATTCCCCCCATTTTCATTTTCAGGTAATGGGAATCAAACAGGGGCTTAATCTTAAGTTGATGGTATCCAGATCGCAAATCAATCTTTGAAAATAAAGAAGCACCCTGAAGTTGATCAAACAAATCATCAATCCTTGGCAATGGGTATTTATTTTTAATTGTCACCTTATTCAACTCTCGATAATCGATACACAGTCTCATTGTACCATCATTTTTACGAACAAATAATACTATTGCACCCCATGGTGAAAAGCTAGGTCTAATAAAACCTTTATCTAACAACTCTTGTAATTGTAACTTCAACTCTTTCAATTTAGTTGGGCCATTCTATATGGAGGCTTGGAAATTGGGGATGTTCCTGGAATTAAATCAATTACAAACTCTATCTCACGATCTAGTGGTACCCTGGGTAAATCATCAGGAAATACCTCTGAAAATTCTTGTGTCACAAGCACATCACTAAGATTCGAATTGTGTTGTGCTTCATTAGCCATAACACTCACCAAATACCCTACACATCCACTATCTAGTAACCTTTGTGCTTTCAATACCATTATGGTTGGAACTCTAAAATCTTTTTCGATCCCAATGAATGTAAATGGCTCATTCCCCAAAATTTGAAAGGTTACTGACTTCCTCTTACAATCTATAGTAGCCTGATATCTTAACAGCCAATTCATACCCAAAATTATATCATAATCCTTCATATCTAACACAATTAAATCTGCATAGAGCTCTCGATTTTCTATAAGGATTATACATGCTCTTATAATCAGATTGGTTTGTTGTACATCTCCAGATTGATTACTTACACTATAATTGACCTCTTGCATATCAGGTGTCGTACCCAACCTCCTCACATACTCAGTGGAAACAAATGAATGTGTAGCTCCTGAATCAAATAATACAAGTGCTGGGATACCAAAAATAGAGAATTTACCTGTTACAACTGATGGATTTGCCTCGGCATCTGATCTTGTGATAGTAAACACCCTGGCTAGTACCTTTTTCTACTTCAATATGCTGTCGACAACATTTGGGGCAAGATGGTTGTGCTGTTGAGGTTTTTCCTTGATCTATTCTTGGATGCTTGCCCTGATCCCAATGTTGTTGTCCTTGTCTTGTTTGAAACTTCTGACTTTGTGCTTGGAAAGCTCTTTTATTATCATTTCTAGGCTAGGGCTGTCCTTGACTTTACCTAAACTGTTGTTGAGCCTCTTGAGCACAACTAATTCTTTGTTTCGCTAGTTCTGCAACTAATGCTCTCTTTGCAATTTGAGAATGACACATTTTTTATTCATGTCATGCTTACGTCTCTATATAGTTTTGGTCATAGCCCCTCAAGAAATCTTTCTACCCTTAGTGTATCAGTATTAATCATGTGGGTAGCAAACCTGGATAGTTGTTCAAGCTTACGAATATACTCTCCCAATATCATCCCTCATTATCTTAGCTGTATAAATTCATTCATCTTCATAGCTCTAACTAGGGCTGTAAAATATTTATTACGAAATAGCTCTTTAAATCTATCCCAAGTCATGATATTTAAATCTTCAATACTACACATCGTATCCCACCAGTGTCCAGCACTACCTCGTAGCATAAAGGATGTGCAGACCACTTTTTCTACTTCTGATACTCTCGAATACCTGAACATATTCTCTAAAGTTCTCAACCAATCCTCTACTGCTGTTGGATCTAATGAGTCCTCAAATATTGGAGGATTTAGTTTTCTAAATCTATCCTCAACTGTCTCAACATGTTCGGCCCTTTGTTGTGGTTATAAGAATTCACCCCTTTGATGTTCTCCCTTTTCTCTTTGTTGTATTAATTGCTAAATTTGCTGAGATTGTCGTTCAACTAATTTCGTAAGTCCATCAATAACAACTTCTTAACTGTCATCTTGAACAAACACCTCTTGTTCTGGAGTTCTAGCTCTACTACTACTAGCAACTCTGGTTCTCACCATGGCTACAAGTAAAGATTGGCTAATATCATTCATGAAGTATGTAAAAATAACGCAACAAAATAAAACTTACTGGCTTAACTGTGCTCTTTCGTACTCCGAGATCATGTACATGGATAGTCTACAGAATTATAACTTGGCTCTGATACGACTTTCGGTCACACCTCCATTTATATAGATCCATTAATTTCATTACTACATAGAATTTCACACTTTTTTTTTCACTTGATAAAATGACATAAGCTATGTCTCTAAACCAAAATCATATTGCCATAATCAACATATACATTCTGAGGTTATAAACATGTCTACATGCCATGTCAAAAAGATATATAACATAGAATTCCCAACATACAACACAATAGGCCATAAGCTCAAAATAGCAGCTCCACAGCTAGCCGTGCTCTCTAGGTAGTTCCAGACTCACCTACAATGCAAGCACTACATAAGCTAATGAAAGTAAGCAAAAATCATGCATGTCATGAATATGAATAATAACGATACATGCCACTATGCCATTTACTTTAAACATCACGACAAAGAAGCATCATATTCCAATATTCATCAAAATCAACTTGAAATCATTTCATTTGAAATCTTTCATTTTATTGGGCCCTTGACCCACATACTATGCACTGGATATAGCTCTAGAGGTATAATATCAATATCAGTAATCAAATGGCCAATATAAAATCGACACCGGAGAGTGGACCATCCTCTCGTGACCACTAGAGGCCCATCCCCTAACTACCCATATGATTACCCAAGAAGTCTCCCACCCGACAACGCCAATAATTATAATATCATAAGGACACAGTCGAGTAGTCCACCCTCTTGTGATCACCAAAGACACATCCCCTGTCTATCTTTGCAATCACCTGCGATGCCAAACATATAATATAAGTGTGCCTCACATGTCTCGATGCCTTAGTAGTAGTCAATAAAACATTTATAAAGAAAACTTAATTTGATATCATGTTTCGCATGCAGGATTTTCAATCATGATCATATGTCGTGCATGCATATGAAAATGCTCATGACTGACATATTTAATGAAAATCACTATCAATAGGTATCGCAGCCGTATACTCAATGACCATAACCATGATACGATATGCAATGAACATCTTATCAAAGTTATCTAAATCTTCTAATATTACCACATCACAATTATTAGGTTCTTGCATCGTAGTTGCAAAAGAATTTTTTACTTACCTTTCGCCTTTGTGTGTGCAAGCTCCTACAGAGTGTATATCAGTTTTTTTTCGCTCAATATCGAAAAATCACCTGTATTACCATCTAATATTAAAGACAATCCTCCTTTTAATAACCTTAACACACACAATCCCAAAATACGTCCATTCACTCCAAAACAATTTACACGAAATCATTATTGCAAGCTACCGATGGCATTACAAACTAATCTCATAAGTCTTGCTAATTTTCGAGTCCAATTATGAACATCAACGTCATTCAATTGTTGTCATTAACCTAGTACCCCTTAAAATCCATTTTCTAGGCCAAAGAGATCATTACTGGACATATAAATGTTGAAATCACATTAAATACCTAAATGGACAGAATCTATTTTCAGATTTTCATTACCGTCCAATTATTTTTCCAATCCCTTTTCACCTCCTTAACTATATTCGACGACTCCCAAATTCTTATCACCTACCTATAACATATATGTAAAGATAATCAGGTCATAAGGTTTGACAAATGAAGGATTTTGAGCTTCAAAAACAGTCCATTTTCTACTACACAAAATCAAGCAGTTTTTATTTTCCTTGTGATAGTTTTTAGTTTCCAGTGTATTAGTATGATACCAATAGAATTCTAGGCCATTAACAATCATTTCTACACTTCATACTTACATATAAAAATGTTCATATTGATAGATATAAGTTACACACTAAGTATCATCTCAAAATCGAGGTATAAGCTACTCAAATCCTGCAACATACATCTCTGTCTAGGTTGTTTTCCCTCAAGTTCTTGTAATTAATTACCTCTATTCCAACATCATAAAATCATTAACAACACTCCAACCTAATCACAAGCAGGTTCAGATTTTCAAGAAATTATAAAACCCTTAACAAATAATGGATACAAACCTCAAAATCGTGAAGTAACAAAGCTGTCAAGAAATTCCAGCTTCTTGTTTTCTTAGTCCTTTTTGCTTCCTTTGCTTTCACGTCCACTTGGGGGTCACTTGGGGTTATCTTTCCAGAGTCATATCTCTTATTTAGGAGCTATTTAAGGAGTCTTAAGGATTGAGGTCGTGAGTGATACTTAATGGTGAAGGAATTTGTGGCTTAGGAGATGCATATCTATCCATTTAGAAGACGTGTTGGATGCCTTGAGATTGAAGCAATTATATATTAAAGTGACTAGTCTCCTAGCATGAGCGGTCTCAGTAGGAGGTGGCTTCTTGCAGCCAACTTGGACTTCTCCCTTGCACCATATGGAGCCATATGTGACTTAGAAGAGTTATATCTATCTTGTGTAAAGTGCTAAGGACTTATAAGACGTGTTGGAGGTTTAGGGTTGAAGGAATTAGAGGTTAAAGTGACAAGTCGTCACATGTTAAGTAGGTGTTGTCTCCTTTGATTAAATTCTGATTTTCTACTTATACTTGGCGGGTTTTTTTTATGAAATTTGGGGATAGTATACCACATATAAGAAGTCTCAAAGGAGTGATAGACGTGAATAATGCTTAAGAGTGAATGAATTGACCATTGCAAAGACAAATGAATAGGCATGACGTGTACTACGTATGTGTTCCTTATAGCAAAATTCGATTTTACATCTATCCTTGTGGGTATAAATTGAGTTTCCTTGGCTTATTTTAATGTCTTAAAAATCCATTTTACTTGCCCAAATATCCCAAAACATATTATAGAGCCAATTCCTTAGCTGT
>NC_036258.1:12426942-12436611 GCF_002742605.1 Olea europaea var. sylvestris | reverse complement strand
TATTTATCAAGCTTAAAGGAGGATACTTGTTTGAGGCATAGGAGATTAGGACCATGTTAGTATGGATCCTCTCTAAAAAAAAATTTCCAAAATTTTTTTTGTTAGAAGATTGCTAAATTTAAAATTTGAAAAAGATAAGATTTGTGAAGCTTGTCAATTTGAGAAGCAAATGAAAAGCTATTGAAGCTGAACTATACTCTTCAATTACAAAATTGCTTACTTCTCCACATGCATATTTTTGAAACATCTAGAACCTCCAATTTAGGTGGTAAACACTATCCCTTCATCATTGACGAAAACTTTTTTAGATACACTTGGGTCATATTTTTGAACGTGAAAGAATGCTCACTTTCGTAAAAATGTTTAAAATGAAAAGCGACATACTATTACGTCTTTTAGAAGTGATCATGGTGGATAATTTGATAATACCAATTTTGATAATTTTTGAAATGAAAGTGATATGAACATAATTCTTAGCTCCTAGAAATCCTAAAAAAATAGTGGAGTAGAAATGAAGAAATATACATTGCAAGAAATAGCTAGGACCATGGTAAATGAAAATAGCTTACCAAAATACTTTGGGTTGAAGCTATTAACATCACTTGTTATATTCTTAACAGAGTTTTAATTACTAGAAAGAAAACAAAAAATCCTTATTAGCTATGGGAAAATAAAGTTCCTAATATTTGTTATTTTAAAGTTTTTGGTTGCAATTTTAATTGTTCATTTTAAATACAAAAGAAAATTTGGAAAATTTTGATTCAAAATCCAATATTGGAATCTTCCTTGATCAAGAGAAAGGTATTGCCAATGATGTAGGTTTTGGAAATTCATTTGGAGCAAATGTACATCCGAGGTCAAAACAAGTAAAATACTAAAGATCAACATGAGAAAGATACAAGTAATCTACATGGTGAAGTATAGTACAAAATGATCCAACTTTACCTAAAGAATGGAGGTTTGTTTTCCCTCACATCAAGAAGAAGGCATTGATTATGAGGAAACTTTTGCACCGATTTCTAGACTATAATCAATTCGCATGCTTCTTGCATTTGTTTGGCATAAAAGATTCATTCTTTATTAAATTGATATTAAAAGCGCATTTCTAAATGGCTCTATTTAAGTATAATTGTAGATCAACTCCCAATTTTAAAAATCACAAGTATCTGAACTATGTTTTTAAACTTAGAAAGGTTCTTTACAGTTTAAAGCAAGCTCCTAAAGGTTTGTATGAAAGGTTGAGTGAATTTCTACTTTCAAATTATTTTTCAATGAGTAAAACGGATTGATTGTTGTACAAATTTATGGTGATGTTATAATATTTGATGAAACTAATATTTGTCTTTGTGAAGAATTTTTGAAATGCATGAGCAAGTAATTTGAAATGAGCATGATGGGAGAACGTAAATTCTTCACTGGACTTCAAATTAAGCAAACTAGTGATGGGATATTCAATAGCCAAAATCAGCCTCAGTTTGGCCCCCATTAAATTAAATTGCATTTTTCTTTCTCCTATTTTCAATCACAGAATCTTCCATAAAATAATATTTCACGTAAACCGAAAGCTTATCCTTCTTCTACCACTTATTTTCAAAAAAAAAAAAAAAAAAACTATTTCACCCATTTTAATTTGGAAAAATGGGGGCCAAATAGGTGCTTAAGTGTATATTAAAATGCTCAAGAGGTTTGCAATGGAAGACTTGAAGCCAATACACACTTCAATGAGCTTATCCATAAAATTGGACAAAGAGGATTAATGTAACTAAATATCGAGGTCTAATCAGATTCCTTCTTTACTCCACAAGTAGATTCGATAATATTTTTAGTGGATGTTTATGTGCTGGATTTCAGTCAAATCCTACAGAATCATATATTAGCGTGTGAAAAGAACTTTTAGATATCATAGTGGCACTAGAATCCTAGGTCTTTGGTATCTGAAGGCACCACATTGATTTACTCAGTTATTCCGATACCAATTGGGCTGGTTGTACAATTAATCCAAGAGAACTAGCAGAACATGTCATCTTCTAGGTTTTCAACTTGTGTCGTGGTTTAGTAAGAAATAAAATTCTAGTGTATTGTCTACCACTGAAATCTATATATCTGGAGTGCTAGTTTTCGTGTACAAGTCTTGTGGATGAAACAAATTCTTGGTGTCTATCACTTATCATTTGATCATGTACCTATCGTGTGTGACAACACTAGTGCCATAAAACTTGTTAAAAATCTCATTTTGCACTCTTGAACGAAAGCATGTTGGGGATTAACATCACTAACTAAGAGATCATGTACAAAAATGAAATATTGTATTAGAATTTGTGAATACGAAAAATCAATTGGCCGATATTGTCACTAAACCTCGAGCAGTTGATCGATTCTCACATATTCAAAGAGGTTTGTAATTGATGAATTCGAAGTACATAGCTAAGTTAAATTTATACTATGTGTTCTTACAAGATTAATTCCTATATGCTATAGTGTTTAACAATGGTTGCATGTTTGATTCTAGTAAAAGATATGTTTAGAGAGAGAGAGAGAGAGAGAGAGAGAGAGAGAGAGAGAGAGAGAGAGTAGGAATGGGCTCATTTAACCCGAATGTCTGAATCGTGAACTGAATGTTCGGTTTGACGATTTTCAGGTTTTTAAACATGCGATTCAGCCCCCATTCTCTCTGATTTTCTTTCTCATTGATCTTTTCTAAAACCTTCATATTTCCTTTTCCAATAAACAACTACTTCCCAAAATAAAAAACCCATCACTCTTACCCTTGAAATTTCTCAAAAATTCAAATTTTCATCCACCAAAAGCTCAAAATCCTAAAACTGAACCTAGCTTCATTTTTCTTCAAATTTTCTTTTTACAATGACAGGGTCAAATTGCTTGGGGAAAGGATTTAAGCAAACTGTGAGAAGATCTTCTCCTCATTCCTCCAATAAAGAATTTGATGTGGAAGACAAAGAGCCGAAAAATCCCTTAAAAAAAATCACTTATTCTCATTGGTAAGAACGTTGATTTCCTCATATTCACTCTTAAAACATCTGCCTTTCGCATTGAAGAATATCTTATGAAAATGAGTTGGGTCTTGATTGCAACACTGGAGGAAGGTGTCTATCTCAACCTTATGAAAGAATTTTCAAAAATATGCACCCTAGTCACACTTCAGATAATATTTCTTGTTTGATCAAAGGAAAACAAACCATCATTATCAAACCCATTACCTGAACTATACTCAAACTCAACAAACGTGAAAACCAAGTTTTTCTACACAAAACCTATCCACTTTTAAAGAATATGATCTCGTTTCAGCTTGTTGTGTGTAATAAGCAAAATTTTTAAAAGCCCCAAAAATCTTAGTGCAAATCAAGTTACCTACCTGCCAAAGTCTTACAAGATATCATTATCTATATCATCCTTCCTAAAAAAAGTCATCGAGATGAAGTTAACAACTTCGATTTGTTTATTCTTGATTCCTTAATTGTTGGGCATAAATTGAATTTTTCAAATATTGCTCTTGGATACATGACACTTGTTTGCTGTACAGGACACAACAAAGACCTACCCGACGGCATGCTCCTTGCAAAGATGTTTAAACATTTTGACATCTCTTTACATGGTGTGGCTTCTATATCTTTTCGTCCCATCAACAAGGATGACAATAAGATTGAAGATTAGGACAATGTTACATCACACCACATCCTAAGCTCAAGTGCTCCATGCCCTACCGGAGATTCTACATTCACCAACATTACAACCTCCTTAATGGACGTATTGATTCACTTACATCCTCTGTCAATGGCCTAGGAAGGATGCTTCATCAACTTCAAGTTCAACAAAATGCGATTCAAGCTCAATAAAATGCAATTGAAGCTCAACAAGTGGCAATGCAATCATAACAAAATGTTTTCTATGTCCACTTCCATCGACCACATTCTCTAGAGCTTTAGATATGATTTATGTTTCATGCTTATTTATTTTGGATAATTTTTTAGTCTAATAGATTCATGCTAAAAAACTTTCATAACCCTGTGTTTTTGTTATGCCTATGGATGCAATATGTTTTATATATTGAACTCTGATTGATTGGCATCTTGTGTTACTTTTAAGGGGGAATATCTTGCTATTTTTTATATTTTTGCTCCTCCATCTATACTTTTTGCTTATGCCAAAACGGGGAAAACATATGAGATGATATGCATGTACATGGTATTGATAGCCCCAAGAATAACTAAACAAGAGGGGGGTGAATAGGTTTTTAAAACATTTTCAAAAAATTAAACAAAGTTCAAGCAAGTTAATTCAAATAATAAGCACATATATGAAGGCTAAAAGGAATAAAGTATGCAAACTAAATAACTGTCACGGTTCGATCTAAAGGAATGATCTACATCCTCCATTATCAAACTCTCCGGCACAAGCAAGGTCTTTTCACTATATTGATTGACTTATGATGCAATCCATCACTTTACAACACTTATGGTGACTTACAAACAAGGACTACCTATCTTTATTCAATATTGAGGTTTACAGGACCTCAATATGACCCACAAGTATAAAAAACTATTTTGACGATGAACTCCTCTCTTGATAAATAATACAAATAAATTAAGTACCTTATAAGAGAAGTTAACAATTTAATGAATAGTAACAAATGATAGCTCAAATATTTGATGAAAACTTTTATAAATATAATAATTAAAAGTTTGACACAATCAATCAAACCTTTGTGATGAAGAGGAAATAAGTGCAATGTAAGTTCAAAAATCTTTTGAATTTTTTTTATCTTTTAATGAATAATCACAATAAATTAGACGCTAAGAGAGGGATGAGAAACTTTGATAAATATAATGATTTTTCAAGTTTGAATGAATCAATCATAGTTTCAATACAGAAGTAGAATAATTAGATGAAGTGTAAGTTCAAAACTTTTCTTCCAAAATATCCCTCTCTTTTATGAATGATAGAAATAAGTTATGAACAAAAAGAGAGATGAAAATTTTTGATGAAGTTGATGAAAGAGTTTGAACCAATCAAATTTTTGCTATGAAAAAATAAACGAAATGAATCTAATATACGTTTAAAGAATTCTCTCAAAATATACCTCACTTATTGCTCTTAAAAGTCTTTTAAAGAATGGAAAGGGTGAGGGTATTATGTGGCTAAAAATGCAAAATACACTGTCGAACCAGACAACCAATCAAACATCTGCCTTTGGATTCGGATGATCAAAATAGACGTATGCATATGAAATCTAATGGTAGACAATTTTATTGTTGTATCAATTGGATGTCAGTATGGACGAATATGATGTTTTGCAAAACATTTTGGGAATCTGGACAAGCATCTTGACATTCTCATGCTCAACCGGACATTCGACAGTTTTGGCCAATTTTCTCCTTTTTGACCTTGTTTGATCCGATTTGAATATTTTGACAAATGTAGACTTTTGGAAGGAGATTCTAACTAGTTTTAGAGGCTGATGTTTTTAAAAATATATCAAGTTCAAACATAATTTTGAAAATCATTTTTTCTTTTGATCAAAAACATTTGATGCACTTGATAATCAAAATAGCTTTTAGTGCACGAAAATGATTTTTGAGCTTTTATCATTCATTTTCTAAGATCAAAGTAACAATACATTTGAGCTAATAAATATAGTCTTTGATCTTACTTCTAAGTTTGGCTCTTAGGCTCTTGTCTTAATCTTTCTTTGACGTTTGGCTCTTAAGTTCTCGATCTTGATCTTTTTTGACGTTTGTCTTTTAAGATCTTTTCTCAAAGGACTTGTCTTGATTGTGCGACTTTGATCTTTACCCTCTTCATGAGTCCAATTGGTGATAGTCTTGATTTTGATCTTTTGATGACGATAGATCAATGTTCACTGGATGCTTTGAAGACAAATTCAATTGTTAGTAAGATTAATTTATATATTATAATCACAACTTTAGGGTTATAATCAACCATAGGTATAAAATTTCCCCCTTTCAATTATGTCAAGTTAGATAATTTGCGAAGTGATGCAAGGGACAAGGAATAAAGATTTGACATTTAAAGCATATTACCCCGATCTTTTACGAATCAATTGTCATCCATTTAAAACATATCAAATAATAGATATTTCGAAGTGTATAATCTAATAATTCAAAGCATATCATCTCACTCATCTTCCCCGTTCGGCCTAAGTAAAATGGTAGCATATATGAGAGAAGATTAAAACAGGTAAGATTGAAACTTTAAATTAACAATTGAAAATAATAATATTCCTCAATTAAGGACAAGATGCCAAATATCTGCAAATTTAAATAGGAGGATAATCATCATATTTATGATAAAATACTAATCAAAGCACAAGTGATGAAATCTAGCACATAATCACACACTAAACATACCTTGATATTTTGTTATTTCTATGGAAGTACATTGATCATCATTGTCTAATTTGATTATGAGCTCATGGAGTGTTCTCATTGATTTCAACTCCTTCATTTTAAACTCATTGAGCATGTCTATGATATATTTTGTTTGACCCCATTCCTTAGGTAAAGATTGATCACTTTGTACTTTGGAAGATTCTTCTTCATCTTGTTGCACATTTGCTTCTTCCTCATGTTCATCTTTTACATCTAAAGTTTCTTCCTTGTTTTGATTTTGAATGTTCATTTGCTCAAAAAGACTCCAATATCAAATTTGAAAACAAAAGTTTCCAAGTTTTCTTTTATGCTTAAGATAAAACATTTGCAACCAAAACACTTTGAAGTAATTGATATTGGGAACTCTACTTTTCAAAAGTTCATGCGGAGTTTTCATTTTCTTTCTAACTCACCAAAATTCTATTTACAATAATAGCATGCAATGTTAATAGCTTTGGCTCAAAATAATTGTGGTAAATCATTTTCATAGTCCGAGCTATTTATTACAATGTGTGGTTCTTTCTTTCTAATGTACCATTTTGTTGATGAGTTCCAATAGTCGAGAAATTATGTCAAAGCCATAAATTTTGCAAAAAATATCAAATGCAATATTTTCAAATTCTCCACTATGATCACTCCAAATTGTAGTAATCATCTTTTAGGATAAAAAATAGGACCAAAGTAAATCTAAAAAAAAAAAAAAAAAAAGGAAAGTTAAGCTTGAGGTTCTAGATGGTCCAAAAAGATCCATCTGGAGAAGTTATAAAGGTTTTGTAGTTGAAGAGTGTTGTTGAAGTTTGCAAGAACTCTTCACTTGATTTTCAAATTGACATGCATCACAAGTTGTCTTTCTCAAATTTCAAATTTAGAAAACTTTAACAAAATTATTTTTTCGGAATATTTGAAAATGTCCATGCAAACATGATCTAATCTTCTATGCCATAATCAAGTATCATCTTTTTTAAATATATTTTTTTTCACTTTCAAACTCAATATTTATGTCATAAACATCATTACTTCGGTTTTCTATAAATATCACCTCTTTGATATAATATCCTTAATAAGGTACTTGAAAGAATCAAATTTGACAAGATAACTTTATCACACAATTGGCTAATACTAAGTAGATTATGTTTAAAGTTATTTACTAAAAACATATTTTCAATAAAGGAAGATGAATGATTACCAATAATTCCAATGTCAATGCTTTTTTCCTTTAGCATTATCTCCAAAAGTATATGACCACCACCATCTTTCTTTTTGAAGCTTTACAATAAAGAACATATCTACTATCCAAGAATCATTTACTCTTAATTTTCTTTTGTACGTACAAAAATAATTCAATTTTTGTCCTTTTGTGCCCATATAATTTCGGGTCCTTAGTTGCTAGTGTTTGTGGACTTTTGAACCCACTAGTATTTGTTTTCAAAGTGCTACTTCTTTTCATTGAACGATTAAAATCCATATGTCCATTTTTATTACAAAAACTACATGTGACATCTGAAAGAGGGGAAGTAGAATGTTTAACAAAGAATTTTTTAAGAGGCTTTTGTTTTGAAAATGGTTTATATACAATTCCTCCTTAAACGAAAATACATTTTTGTTCACCAAGCTAAGATCAAAATTTTCCTTGCCTTTTGTAAATTTGTAAACAATTTGCGTCAAATCTATATCTTTTCTTGTAAAGAGGATAATTAGAGAATCGTAATCGACTTTTCCTTTTTCAAAACAATTGAATTTCCAAAAGCCTCCTTACTACTTTTCTAATAAAGAATTTTTATTGTTGAGGATAGAATGATTTAAAGAAAGTTTTTCAAATTCTTCAAGCATTTCATCATAAGAGGTAACTCTTCATATAAACAATTTTCATTTACCTCATTTTCACTAGCTATAAAGTACATGTTGGCTACTTCCTCTTAATTTTCATTTTACCACCCTTGGCCCCCATTAATTTCCATTCCATTCCATTCCATTTCATTTCTCTCTCTCCTATTTTCAACCACACAATCTTTTATAAAATAATATTACACATAAATCAAAAACCTTTCCTTCTTTTTCAACCAGTAATTTAAAAAAAAAATACTATTCCACCTATTTTCATTTCCACAAAATGGAGGCCAAACAGGGGCTTAATCATGATCTCCATCATTACTCTCATCCTATATCGCTTGGAGTGTCTTCATTTTCATAATTTTTTTCCCTCTTTGCACACTTGGTTGTTTTGACTTGATTTGTCACAATCATAGCAAACAATCTTATCACTTTTCTCTTCTTCCCTTCTTTCTTTTGAAATCGCAAATTGTTACGAGACTCCTCCAATTTTTGACCAACTAGGTCATCTAGTTGCCTTCATATTTTGCTTGAATTGCCTTCATCCATTACTGACTTTAAAGCAATTTGGCAATTTCTTCTTATATGCTTTTCATTGTTTTTTCATATGTCATCAATATTCCATAGAGCTCTTTTAATGGGATATGTGTTGATATCTTCAATGTTTTCTATCAACATTCTCAACAATTTCTGATCCTCTGAGAGAGACATAAGCATTTTACTCACAAGTTCACTGTTAGTAAATTTTCAATGGCCTTTGCGGTCATTAACAATATCGGTGAAAACGAGTAATCATATCAATAATATGTTCATTTTGTTTCATAAAAAAATTTCCCAAAAAAAAAAAAAGAAAGAAAGAAACACCAAAATATTATTATTATTAATTTTTTTTTTTTTTTGCTAGTGCCCAAGTTTGTGATTTCTAAAGTATGCCATATATCAAAAGTGAAATCATATGTGCTAATGCAATTAAATTCATTTTAATCTAAGGCACAATAGAGTATATTTTTGGCTCTAGCAATCAATGATAATTTTCCTTTATCTTCTTCATCATATTCCTCTCTAGGTTATCATTTGATCAGGTTTATCATCCTCTTTAATAACCTTTTTAGACTCATAGGGACCAATTTCAATGTATGCTGGGAGGACCAGTTGTAGATGCCCCTCAATATTTTAAAGAATAGATTAGCCATTACCAATGATTATGAAATCTTTAAAAATAAGCACCATGCTCTGATACCAATTGATAGCCCAAGATAACTAAGAGAGTGAATTGGTTTTTATAACTTTTTAAAAGAATAAATTCAAGCAAGTTTAAACATAAAGCGAAAACTAAAAGGGAATATAGAATGTAAACTATATAACTGTGGAGGTTCGATCTAAATCAATTATCTACATCCTTTATTACCAAACTCTTTGACATGAGCATGGC
>NC_036258.1:12390399-12424335 GCF_002742605.1 Olea europaea var. sylvestris | reverse complement strand
GAATAATCCATCAAATTCAGCATCATTGCTTTATAACATCATTGGCAATACAGATAATTCGGGGGAGTTTTCCTCATTTTCCTTTAACATTGGGGACAATGTTTAGTTTAAGTTTGGAGGGTGAAATATAAATTGTCTAATTGCCTTATTTTTATTTTTTTTATTTGTGGGATGTGTACTAAAAAAAAAAAAAACTTGTTTTTGCATACTTATGTGAGTTAGATGCCTTGTTGGCATTGATATGTATAATTGAAAACATATGTTGGTTTATGAATATTGGATAAGTTATGTGCCTTAGTTAATTTTTTTTGCTTATTCATGTGGAACATGTTGATTGTAGCATTGTACATTAATAGGTTGATCCATGTTTATATGTTGAAATAGAGAACTTAGATGCTATATCCCAACAATCACTAAACATATCTTTAAACCAAATCTAAGATAATTTGGGGATGGTTGAGCTATTCAAGGGAAACATGGAGATAGATGTGGACTTAGTGTGTACTTATATATTGTGTGGATTTTCTAGGACCAATGGGATGAAAATTGGGTGAAAACCTTAAGTTAGAGGTCTGTTTTCGAGAATGAGTGTTTCATAAGGGGCGTTGTACTAATCACCATGAAAAAGGGAAAAGACTAGCTTGTTGTGAAACTACTCTAAAAGATCCCAATGAGGACGACTATAAAAATCTTATTGTGAAACGTCTCTCCATAGCCTTTAGGACTCATGTAATTAAGCTGCATGGGTCTAAAACTTGATGCTAACTTGGTAGTTATCGACCTAAAACTCGCTACATGAGTCATTTAGAAAGCTTAATGTAGAGATGTTCGTACGTAAGATTAATTAAAGAATCTATATCTTAAAAACGAAGTGTATGAAATAGAAGATGCACCACATGATTTGATTAAGCCTCAAACACTCTATGTCAAAGGATTAGGCATTTGATAAGGGGTTAGTAACTTGGTTGATTCTTGGAGGGTAAGCAATAAAAATTAAGGAGAGTCCTCGCATTTGTTGACATGTCGAATGCTAGTTTGCAAAATCTAACTAAATTGGAGAGGAAGGAATAGTAATTGTAAATCAACATTATATTACACCCTTGAGAAGAGAATAAAAGAAAACAAGTTTGGGGATGTGCAAATCCATTGAGCAATGAGAGGAAATACTTGACTTTTAAGGTCAGAAATTGGATAGACTTTTAAATGTTCAAATGTTGTACTTCTGCGCGCGCGCGCACATGTTTGACATTGAGTAGGTGAGAATTTAGCGTTTGCATGGTAACTTTGAAGTAGTTCATGAATTTGATATAATGTTTTCAGCCCTGAGCCATAAAGGCAAGTTATTGTTTTAGGTGAGTTCGTTTGTTAGTTTTGTTCGTGTGTGAGTTTCTTTTTCTTTTCTTGTGTGTTTATCATAATCTCTTGGAGACCGGATCTTCTGCGGCGGATGATTTCTCTTTCATTCCGTGGGTCGCTTTAAAACATTGTACATACGGAATTTAAAGCGACTTGTCAAATTAGTTTCTGCAGTTGTACATAAAGTACAGGATCTTTTTCGAATGCCTACGACGGTGCACTCAAAATTCAGTTTCTAAACGTAGCCAGATTAGGAGCATGTTTGATAAGGATTTTAATTCAATTTATATTAATTTTTTTACCGTTATTTCACTATTTCAGTCATAATTTTTTAATTCTTCTCTCACATGTAAGACTCACTTTATTTCTAACAGTCGAAAAATCAATTAACAAAATTCCTATAAAATGCACATGGTGTTAATCTTTTGTTGTACTATTAAATGGGTGAGATCAGATATTAAATGAAATAATTAAGCCCCGTTTGGTACATACTATTTAAATTATTTTTTAAAAACTTTCATTAAAATAATTTCGTACGTCAATCTGTAATTTTTCCTATTTTTAATCTACATTTTAGAAACTTACTTTTTACAAAATTTATTTTGGAAAAATCTACATCAAACAGATCTTAAGTGCTTGTTTGACCATACTTTTAAATGCTTATGAATTGTGATCTTACAAGTGTGTAAACAAATAAGTAAATAATCTACAAATTTCTGAATCAAAAGTACGTTTAATTGACTTAAATTATAATTTAAACTTGACCAAACATGCTCCAAAACAACAACTCCGCTAATTCTCAATTTTGTAAAGAAGTTGGGTGAGTAGCTAGGTAAGTTAACAGAAAGAACTCCGCTAATTCTCACTTAATTCTAGGAGGCTTGGAGTGTTTGATGAGTGCATTTCACTCGTCCTATTACTGCCCACTTAATCTTGATATTTTGTTTGATTCTTAGAGTTTTAAAATGTTTTGATTTGTTTAAAGTTTCCCTTATAGGTTAGGTAAATTGATGTGAGTGATGCAAAACTTGGAGAAAAGAGTGATTTTGGTATGAATCAAGGAGAAGTTGATGTTAATTTGGAGAAACTTGATGAATGGAGTTATATTGAAAAAAAGAAGTGAATAACGACAAGAAATGGTGAAATCCAAAATTCGAGAACTCAATTGCTTTTCAATAGTTGATTCGGGCGACAAAAATGATAACCGAAGAGTGCTAGAAGTCAATGGGGGTGCTAGTAAAAAATGAGCGAAATATGATCAAAATATTTTCACAAATCATTTTTTCCACCGTACAAGTATGTTCACAATTTTTAGCCGGAGATTTAGGCCCATTTTTGAAATAGTAAACTTTTATGCTATCTAAAGTGAAATTTCAATGTACTTTAAAAATATTGAAAACTGGTTAGTACAATTGAAGCTGATGCGGGTGCCCTCCTTCTTTAGCGTCTAGAGTGACATTGCTAATTTTTTCCCCCGAAATCAGTATCTAGACGCCACATCTAAGTCCCCAAGAGCTAGTTTGATCAGATTCACTGTGCCCAGGCCCCTTGGTGCCATGCTACATACAATTAGAGTTTTTAACGTTTAATTCTTCTTTTAAAAGCCCCAATCTCAATATGCCTCTTCCAAGGACTTCAAGAAGACGTAAATTATCTAGAAGCCACATTTCAAGTACATTTCAAACCGAGCAAGAAAAAGAAAATTGATTGAGAGATCGAGAAGAACATCAAGAAGGTGAATTAATTCAAGCTTCAAAAGTGTTTTTATTCATCTTTCTCTTTATGTTATTAATCATGATTTGTAGAATTTTTTTCTTCTACCATTTTCATCTAGGATTTGAAGTAACCAAAACTTGAGAATATGGTTTGATTTATTTTAGTTAGTTCTATGAGATTTTTCTTAATTCTGCTTATTTGTGTTATTGGTTTAACGCTTTCATTTATTTGGCCACTAATTAAATGATTTGATGCTAGTCAATTTTGATACTCAATAGAGGAAAATTTAGGCAGGATCTTAGAATAATACAACCAAGGAAATTATAGGTTTCAAAAGAAGGTATTATTCATTTGAAGCATGTTCCACTTAAGAACCACGAACATAATAATTTCTAAATTTTAAATCAGAATTACAATATTAGAATTGAGATATAGGAATAGTTTTTAATTGGCACTTGAGAGGGAATAGAATTACATTAGGGTACTTGCTTATAAATTTTAAAAAATTGAATAGAAATAATTATATAATTGAGAATCATATGATAATTAGGTGAAGTTATAACTTGTATATATTTGTTGAATTCGTCACACTATTCATCATTAGATTAGTTTAAAACCGTTGATTTAATATTCGATTTATCAGATAAAATAAGAGCTATTCAATTGTAGTACTTAGTATAAAATTGATATTCGTCCCTGTGGGTTCGACATCTGTACTTGATCTTATATTACAAAATTTGACACCATACACTTGCGGTGTAATTTTTGTTGTAAAAAATGTGTGACACATTCTTTAAATTTTATACATATTCTTTAATTTTCGAAAAATAAAAAATATTGCTCAAAATTATAGATACTGTAGTTACTTGAAATTTGTAAATATTCTTCAAATTTTTAATAAAAAAACATAATGCTCAAAATCATAAATTACAATTACTTAGCAATCAATTTCAACAATTAGATTAGATATGAATCTAGACTTAAAAAATCTTAAATATTGTATAACTCTTTATCGGATTCCAATTCAAAATCCTCGTCATCCAGATTATCTTCCATGTCATCCGATGTAATGTCATCTTCATTGGACTTCTTTATTTCAAGTGGAGAATTTATATTACCTCTTGTAAATTGTAGGATATCATTAACCTTGTTCTCATCATCAAAACCCTCAACAATTCAAGATTGTTTGTTACTAGCATCACTTGATAGTAAAGTTAGAGAAAGACAATAGAAGAAGGGGGAGGCTCGGCGTAGATAGTTTGCAATTCTGCAAAAAATTTGTTTTGATTTTTAATTTTCTTAATCGTAAAAAAATTTACAAACTGTTGTATATAATTCATGGGCATAGAAGACTTGGCTTAATTTGATGTTTGTCGAACTCAATTTGCTCTTTTTATGTTATAAAAATTGTTGAGTTTTGTTAGGCTAATTTTGACTCAATTCTTAACACAAATGCATGCATAGATTGATGTTTAAGTGTGCATATGAGGTCAACAAAATGTGTTGATCGTATTATTAAGCGCATACCGCATATGCGATAGGTTTCGAAAATGCATCAAGCATATGTTCGCATTTTAAAACAATGGACTGTACAACATTGACCATGGCAACTATGAGTTCTAAAGGCAATTTTTATTTATTTATTTTTTTAGTGTGATTTTGCTGAAAAATTAAATAATTAGATAGCAGTATCACCTTGAAGACTACTCCTACCACCAACCTACTCGACTGCACCACACCCTATTCCCCCAGTCCCAGTCCCAGTCCCAGCTCCATCACCATTACTTGACATATTCTTTGTCGCAAGGCTCCTGATTTAATCATTCTCATTGGGTTAAAGTTTTGTTATCCATAAATTCGTTTACCCTTTTTTTTATTTATCTTCTGCATTTTATTTTGATGTTATACATTTTCTGTTGATTTGGGTCATGATACTAGAAGCACAATCTTGTTCAATTTATATTTGAATTCAGTTCTTCAACAATTTAATTTTATTTATTTTTCTGGCTATGTAATATAATGTATTTATTGATTTGTATTCACTTTTAAAGTTGAATTACAATATGTTTCCTTTTATGTTATTGTGCTTGAAAGTTATTGAGAATCTCATAAACTTGGAAGGCTTCATGAATTAAGAGAGACCGAGTTTACCATTGGTGAATTTGATATATGGCTTAGGCATTTATGCCTTGTAAGTTTGGACTGTTAAGCAATAATACATTTCTTTACTATCTGATTAGTAGGTTGATTCTTGTGTACTGTACTTGTGCAGTCTGGTGGCATGTGATTGAAATTATTAAAAAGTCAATTCGAACATTTCTTACTCCAATTCCATGTTTCCTCTCACACCCCATTTATATTGATGATTAACGAGTGAACTGTAAAGAAATAAAAATATTGTATAACTAAAATTTCTCATCTAATCACCTATAATGTTCATATATAATAAAACAAAATATCATATAACTAAATTTCAATATGTTTACATCGAGGATACAAAAGTATCCACCATACCATTTCAAAATTTAGAAATATACCATATAGGATTCCCAAAATATAATATAACGGATTGTAAGACCAAAACAATGGCCACAAAATGACCCTACAAGTAGTCATCTGTGTACATATCGAACTTCAGAATCTTATAGGAGCTTCACAACTATCCATGTCTTTTTCTGAAGTTTTGTGCTCAACTATAATGCAAGAACTACATGAGCTAATGCTCAATAAGTAAAAATCAAGCATGCTACGATAATGAGTCAAAAGAGTATAGGAAACCATGTCATTTTCTTTAAGACATCAATGATAAAATGCATAATATTCCAATATTCATCGAATTTAACTCGAAATAAATCTCATTCAAAATCTTTTCTTTTCATTGGGTCCTTGACGACATACTATGCACCAGATAGAGTTCTACGTGATATCAATATTAATAATAAATAATCAAATAGCCAATATGATATCGACACTGTCGAGTGCATCATCCTCTTGTGATCAATAGAAGTACATCCCCTAACTGCCCCTTTTATTGCCCAAGAAGTATCCCACCATCATCAATAATCATTACATCACAATGGCACAACCAAGTGAACCACCCTGCTGTGATCACCAAAGGCGCATCCATTATCAAACCCAGCGATCCCCAGGAATTCTCACCAACGATGCCAAAACTTATCATATAAGCATATCTCAATATGCCTCGGTGCCCTAGTAGTGGTCAATAAAAACATTTTATAATGTAAATTCATTTCTTTCAATCATGTTATGCATGTTAGATTTTTAATGATGGACGTCGTGCATGCACATGCAAATGCTCAATTATTCTAACTATCATATGGTATGCCATTATATCTCCTTATAAAGTTCATATAAATTTTACAACAATACTCTACAGAGAATATTTCATGAATATGTTCTTGCATCATAGTTGCAAATTGATTTTTTATTTACCTTTTGCCTTTAAATGTGATCTTTCTACAGGTCTATAGCAAGTCTCTTTTTCACCTAACATCGAAAGACAACATTTATTACCATATAATATTAAACACAATCCTCAATTTGATAGCTCTACCACACATACAATTCCTTACTTTGAACATCAACGCCAAAATAGTTCAAATAAAGTTATTACTTCAAGTTATCAATTGTACTCCAAAACAGTCTCATAAGTTCCGTTATTTTCCTAGTCCAATCATGAATGTCAACGTCATATAATCGTCTCTAACAACCTAATACTTATTATAGCTAATTTTCCAATCCTTAGAGATAAAAAGTGCACATGCAAAGGTTGAAACTATGCAAACTACAAAATTAGACAGTTTCTTTATTTTATTTTATTTTTCCTTTATTATTATTATTATTATTAATATTATTATTATTATTATTATTATTATTATTATTATTATTATTATTATTATTATTTAGTATTAGTTGCTACTATGTCCCATTTCATCTATCTTTTCACACCCTTAATCACATTTATTCCTTCCCAAACTTAAATTATATAACGTTTATGTGCAAGTAAATATGTTATTAAATTAACACAAGTAGATATACAACTTGAATACAGTCCCTTTTCCAACCCTGAATCAAAATTTCATCATGGCTGTTTTAAGTTTCACTTGGTTTAAACTTTCAAAAATTGGATTCTAACCTATTAGAGATCATTTCTACAATTCTAACTCTTATTTAATTAAACATGTTCATATTTATAAATACTAGTTTTACTAAAGGGATTATTTAAAATCAAAGGTTAAATCATTAAAATTCAGCAACTATCAAATCTTCGTCCATAGTCTCAAGCAAGCTCAAAGGCTCAAGAGATTATAGAAACCCTAAAAAATAATGAATACAAACCTCAAAACAGTGAACTAACTTAATTTGTCCAAAACTTTCAATTCCAGATTCTTGTTTTGAACTTCTCTTTGGCTCTTTTGCTCTCTTTTTCACTTGGAATCAACTAGGGATGAGTTGAAGGAGTTAATCTCTTGTTTTGGAGGTAAAGAAGAGGTCTTTAAGGGGTTGAAGTCGTGATCAATGTTTTTAGGAGTGAAGAATGTTGCTATTAAAAATCTGATTTTACACTCATCCTTGCTGTAAAAAATCAAGTGTCTTTGACCTATATAATTGTGTCTACAACCTAATGTAACTACCATAGAATCCTAAAATAATTTATAGAGTTAATTCCTTGACCACTCATTTGATTCCTTACTCGATTGTCGCCTGATTCTCAACCAACTTCAACAATTTGCACCTCAATATTTATAACATCACATTAATCTTATATGATTGTATTGCAATCATATCACTTCATGCCTCATGTCCCAAATACGTTAAAGTCCTAGTCAGGGTTTAGGGTAATCATGATTAGCTGAATTAAAAATGAGTAACTTTACCGATGATGAGTCAAACATATTCAAGATTACAAACATTTAACACATCATTATCCAAAATCTAAATTAAACTAAATTTCTACCATAGCTCATTGTAAGATTCACCACCAAGGTCAAGGGTCAAAGACTAACACCGTATAGAAATCTTAAAACCTTAATGATCCAATGCATTATGAGAGAACAATTTTGAATTATTGGTGCACATGCTATGTTAATGTAAATAGCAAGTAAAGCATGAATTATGTTGGCCAAGTGTGTAAAGTGATGTTTGATGTATTCCCGCTCATAAAAATCTCGTTCTTGAAATTTGCTTACCCAATCTGTCTGGAGCAATTTGTATCTGCCGACGTATTTGCATCACAAATTTGGCCATTTCATGAACCATATCTGGGTCCATCAATTTCATTTTTCCAATCTCATACCAATAACTAGGAGATCTACATTTTCTACCATATAATATGTCATAAGGAGCCATTCCAATTGTATCAATATGTTGTTGTATGCAAATTCTACCAACAGCAAAATTTACTCCACTGGCCCTAGAAATCCAATACACAAGCCCTCAACAAATCTTCCACTATTTGTATTGTTCTTTCTGATTTTCGACAGCCTGAGGATGACATGCTGGAAGGAATAATAGATAGTGTACACCATGCAGCCTAATTATTTCTTGTACAAAAGTTGTGCATATCGGTCCATGGAATAAATAGAATAAATTGGGATGAAATGAGATGATTTGGTCAACTTATCCACAATAACCCAAGTACTATTGTATTCTCTAGTTGTTTTTGAAAACTTTACCACAAAGTCCATTGTGATTCTTTTCTACTTCCATTTCGGGATAGGTAATTGGTGTAAGGTTCCCATAGGCCTTTGATGTTTTGCATTTATTTGTTGACATCTTAAGCCCCCCGTTTGGCCCCTATTTTGGGGAAATGAAAATGGGTGGAATAGTCTTTTTTCTTTTAAAAATGAGTGGTTGAAAAGAAGGAAAAGTTTCCGATTTACGTGTAATATTATTTTATGAAAGATTATATGGTTGAAAATAGGAGAGAGAGAAATGAAATTTAATGGAATAAAAATTAATGGGGGCGCCAAACGGGGGCTAAAAATTGTCCCACATATTCAACTATCCCACCTTTCATGTTTTGCCACCAATAATGCAATTTCAAATCTCTATACATTTTAGTAGCTCTCGGATGAATAGAATATGATGTCTATGTGCTTCAGATTTATCACCATTGATATTTTCTGCATTAGGTACATACAATCGCCCTCTAAATCATAGGATACCATTTTTCGATAACTGCACGTATACCATTCTTTATCTAGGAACAATAATTATCTTCCTATTTACTCTATTCTATTAAGACTGAAGTGTCAATACTGAAAGTTTAGTCTCTCCACAAATCCTAGCAATACGATTTCAATATCCATTTTTTGTAAGTCTATCAATTCTGATTTTTGAGTCACAATCATAGTTCAAAACTAGATATCGATTTTCTACTCTACGCATCAGTTGTAACATTAGCCTTACCAGGGTGATAATTGATAACACAATCTTTTACCAACTCTAGCCACCTTTTGTGTAAATAAATATTTTTAAACTTTAGTGAATGGTATAAATCTTGCACCTATTTTAAATGCAAATATAATTGTGGCAAGTTCCAAGTCATGTATAGAATAATTTTTTTCATAATCTTTAAGTTGCCTACATGCATATGCAATAATTTTACCATTTTGCATCAATACACATCTCAGACCATGTTTAGAAGTGTCACCATAAACCACAAAGCCTCCAATAGCAGATGGAACCAAAAGGATTGGAGCCGAAGTCTGTCATTTTTTTAATTCCTAAAAACTATGCTCACAATCATCTGTCCACTCAAACTTCATATTCTTTCTAGCTAATTTCGTTAAAGAATAAGCTATCTTTGAGAATTCTTCCACAAATCTACGATAATGCGCTAAACTCATAAAACTCTGAATTTGTGAAGGGTTTGTAGGTCGTGGCCAATTGTTAATAGCCTCTACTCTACTTGGATCAACTGATATATGAGGTTATTAAATGCCCCATAAATACTACTTTGTTTAACTGAAATTCACATTTCTTAAACATGGCCTATAACTACTTTTCCTTTAGCCCCTATTTGATCCCCATTAAATTAAATTACATTATATTAAATTTTTCTCTCTCCTATTTTCAATTACACAATCTTCCATAAAATAATATTACACGTAAATCGAAATTTTTTCCTTCTTTTTCAACCACTCATTTTTCTAAAAAATACTATTCCCCCCATTTTCATTTTCAAGTAATGGAGATCAAACAGGGGCTTAATACCCAAAGTTTATCCTAATGCGTTCAAAATGTTCTTAACTAGTATGAGAATAAATAAGGATATCATTAACAAATACAATGAGAAATGTGCCGAGATAATCCTTAAATACCTGATTCTTCAAATCCAAAAAAGCTGCTGGGGCATTTGTCAACCCAAATGGTGTCACTAAAAACTCATAATTATCATGTCTCTTACTAAATGCTGTCTTAGGGATGTCTTTTTTCCTTTATCTTTAGTTGATGGTATCCAAATCGTAAATCAATTTTTGAGAATATATCTGCACCCTAAAGTCGATCAAACAAGTCATCAATCCTCGACATTGTATACTTATTCTTAGTTGTTACCTTATTCAACTCTCTATAATCTATACACAATCTCATTGTACCCTCACTCTTACGAACAAATATTACTGGTACACTCTATGTTGAAAAGGTAGGTCTAATAAATTTAGTTGGGGCCATCCGATATGGAGTTTAGAAATTAAAGATGCTCCTAGAATTAAATCAACCATAGACTCTATCTCATGATCCGATGGTGCTCCGGGTAGATGAGCAAGAAATACCAATAGAAACTCTTGTGCCACTGGTTCATTACTAATATCCAAATTTTGTCGTGCTTCCATAGCCATAACACTAACCAAATAGGGACGCACCCTAGTGCATTCAATGTTGATATAATTGGAAATCTTAAACCCTTTCCAAACCCATTGAATGTGAATGGTTCATCTTCCAAAGGTTGAAAGGTTACTGACTTCTTACAATCTATAGTAGCATGATATTTTGAGAACCAATCAATACCCAAAATTATGTAATCTCTCATATTTACAATTAAATCTGCATCGATTTTTCAATTTTCTAGAAGGATCATACATACTTTTAAAATTACATTGGTTTGTTGTACATCTTTAGATAGAATAGTTACATTATAACTTATGTCTTGTGTAGCAGGTATCCTACCCAACCTTCCCATAAACTTAGCAGATACAAATGAATGCGTAGCTTCGGAATAAAAAAGTACAAGTGTTAGAATTCCAAAGATATGGAATTTACTCGTTACAACTGATGGATTTATCTCGGCATTTGTTATGGTAAAGACCCTAGCTTGCACTTTCTTCTGATCTATAGGATTTAAATTACATGGGCAATGCTCTAACAAGATGTTTCCACCTTTTCACAAGCATAACATGTTCTAGCTTTTGTAAGACATGCTCCAATATGTTGTCCACCACATTGGTACAAGATGATTGTGATGTTGAGGCTTTACCTTGATCTATCTTCAAACGCTTACTTTGGTCTCATTGTTGTTGTCCTTGCCTTGGTTGAAACTTAGGTTTTTTTACTTTGGCCTTGGAATGCTCTTTTCTTGTCATTTCCAAGCCAACATTTTCCCTGACCCTGCCTAAATTGTCCTCGAGTCTCTTGAGCATGACTAATTCTTTGTTTGGCTTGTTTTGTAATTTGCTCTCTACAATTTGTGAATATGATATCCCTTGAACTCCTACCATGTTTACATCTCTATATAATTATGGCCTCAATCCCTCGAGAAATCTTTCTACTTTAAGTGCGTTAGTATTAACCATATGGGTAGAAAATCTTAGTAGTTGCTCAAACTTGCAAATCTACTCTCTTACAGTCATTCCTCGTCTCAGCTGTATAAATTTGTTCATCTTCATGACTCGAACTGGGGATATTTATTTTTAAATAACTCTTTAAATCTACCCCCAAGTCATACCATTAATATATTGAATTCTACTCAGTCTCCCACCGATTTTTAGCACTACCTCAAAGTATAAATGATATGAAACTCTCGTGTATCAGACATACTCTCTAAAGTTCTTAACCAATCCTCTACTGCTGTTGGATCCAATGCATCTTTCAAATATTGGAGGGTTTAGTTTTCTAAATTTTTCTTCAGCTGTCTCAATCTGTTCAGCTATTGTGGTTGTATGAGTCCAGCCCTTTGTTGTTCTCTCATTTATCTCTATTGTATAAACTGTTGAATTTGTTGTGATTGGTACTCAACCAATTATGTAAGTCCTTCAATAACCACATCTCGACTATTATCTTGGATAGGAGGAGCCTCTTATCATGGAGTTCTAGCTCCACTACTATTGTCACCTTTGGTTCTTACCATAACTAAAATAATCATAATAAAGATTGGCCAATATCATCCATGAATCACGCAAAGAGTAATGCAACAAAATAAACTTACTCAAGCATAGTTGTGCTCTTTCACACTTCAAGATCATGTGCATTGATAGCCTATAGAATGATAATTTGACCTAAGCATACGATTTCCCACTATATATTTTTTCAAAGATAAAATGAAATTAGCATCTACATAATAAGTCCTATATATCCTTACCTAATCACCTATGATGTTCATATAATATAATAAAACGAAATATTATATAACCAAATTTCAATTTATTTACATTGAGGAAACAAAAGTATCTACCATACTATTTCAAAAGTTATAATTATACAATATAGGATTTTAAAACTACAATACAACATATTACAAGACCAAAATAATAGCCTACAAAATAACCCTACAGATATCCATGTATATCGAACTTTGAAATCTAGTAAGAGCTTCACTACTAGCCTTGTGTTTTTATGAAATTCCATGCTCTCCTACAATGCAAAAACTACATATGCTAATGTTCAATAAGTAAAAATCATGCATGCTCTGAGTATGCGTCGTAAGAGTATATGACACGATGTCGTTTTCTTTAAGACATCAATACTATTCCAATATTCATTGAAGTGAACTTGAAATAAGCCCCGTTTGGCCCCCATTAAATTACATTTCATTTTTCTTTAGTAATTTCAACCACATAATCTTCATAGAATAATATTACACGTAAATCCAAAATTTTTCCTTCTTTTTCAACCACTAATTTAAAAAAAAAATTATTCTACCCATTTTCATTTGAAATCGCTTCTTTTCATTGGGCCCTCGATCCACCTACTATGCACCGGATAGAGCTCCGCGCAATATCAATATCAATAATAAATAATCAAATGGCCAATATGATATCAACACAGTCGAGTGGACCATTTTCTTGTGACCGCTAGAAGTACATCCCCAAACTACACATATGATCACCAAAGAAGTATCCCACAAGCAGCGTCAATAATCATAATAAAACTATGGAGCAGTCAAGTGATCCCACACTCCCGTGATCACCAAAAGTACATCCCTATCTACTCTAGGGATCATCCTAGAAGTCTCACCGGTGATGTCAAAAAAACATAAGCATATCTCATATGCTTGTGCCCTAGTAATGGTCAATAAAACATTTTATAATGTAAATTTATTTCTTTCAATCATGTCGTGGATGCTAGATTTTTAACGATGGACATACGTCATGCATGGACGTGTGAATGCTCTTGAATGCCATGCTTAATCAATACATTTTGGAGCCACATGCTCAATCATCATAACTATCATATGGTATGCCATGATCTCCTTATCAAGGTCATATAAATTTTACAACAATACTCTATAGAGAGTATTTCGCGAATACTATACTCTTGCATCGTAGTTGTAAATGTATTTTTACTTATCTTTTGCCTTTGTGTGTGATCTTTCTACGGGTGTTGGTCAAGTCCCTTTTTCACCTAGCGTTGGAAGACACCCCATGTTACCATCTAATATTAAACATGATCCTCAATTCTATAACTCTAACACATAAAAAAAACTCTTAATTAGAATATCAAGGCCAAAATAGTTCACATAATGTTATTGCTTTAAGTTGCCAATTGTACTCCAAAACAATCTCATAAGTTCCATTATTTTCCTAGTCCAATCATGAATGTCAACGTCATCTCTCTAATGATCTAAAACTTATTAAAATTAACCAAGCTTTAGAGATGATTAGTGCACATGTAAAGATTGAAACATTCCAAACTACCAAATTGGACAAAATCTGTTTTTGAGCTTTAGTTGTTGCCATATGTCCCATTTCATCCATCTTTTTGTTGACCCGATAGTTGACTTCTCGTTTTGATTATCACAAACAAAATACTTATATTTCTAAAAAATTGGATTTGAGTGTTATATTGATTTTTGTAAAATCGATAAAATTGAAGACACAAAGATCGAGATCAAGAGACTTGCAATTGATGATCAACATTGAAACAAAATTGATAATTGATGAACATAATGAAAAAATTGAGCACTCACATCAAATTACTTCGAAGAAAAAATCAAACGTCAAATATTGAGACATTATCCGTAGCTACTTTGAATTTGCATGTAAAGGTAAAACACTTTAAATCGTAGCATTGAATCAACAATAGCTCAAAAAGAATTTTTATGCATGAAAAATTTACATTTCAAAGACAATCATAAAAACTATTTTCAAAAGGTACTTATTTCAACTCAATGATCAAATTTTTACAAAATCACTTAGCTTGAAAAATAATATTGTCTTACCAATTTTTTAAATGGTCTAAAAGGTTTTGATCGCAAATTTACTGATGGTGAGTTTATGAGCAAAATTCTGAGGTCACTATCGGAGGAATGGAGCCCATTAAGGATGTCGATAGAAATACCAAAGTAACACATATCCCTTGGAAGACCTATGAGCTACGAGCTCAACAAGGCTGAAGTCATACATATCCCTATGGAACTTTCATGACCTATGAGCTCAACAAAACTGAAGTCAATGAAAAGTAAAGAAGAATCAAAGGAGCCGCCCAAATGTCAAATTGCTCTAGAAATGGAAATGGAAGAAGGAGCTACAAATGACAACATGAGTGATGAAGAGCTTGATGATTGAATCCTTCATGTGAGAAAAAGAAGAGTTCTTCGAAATAACCAAAGATTCAAAAGGAACGAAGAAAAAGGAGAAGAAAAAAGCAAAAAAAATATTTGCTATGATTGTAACAAGCCTGGTCACGAATGCTGAGTATTCTAATAAGAAGAAGATCATCAAGAAAAAGGAACTTCAAACTACATGGGATGAAAGAGATGATGATGATGATGATGATGATGATGGAAACCATAGTCAAGAAAAAATTGCCAATATGTGTTTCATGGCAAGAAATGATGAGGTAAAATCTATTGAAATTTTTTCATATGATGATCTATCTACTTCCTATGATGAAATACTTGAAGAATATGAAAAGCTTGTTCTAAATCACTCTATTCTTTAAAAGGAGCATCAATTATTGAAAAACAAAATGAAGAAAATTTTAGAGAACCAAAAGAAATTATTCTTTAAAAGAAAAGTTAAAGACCTACCATAAATTATTCATAAATTTACTTCTTCAAAATTTTGATATAGTGCTTGGGACCAAAAATGTGTCTTTGAAAAAGAATGACTTGGGTATAAACCATTATTAAAACAAAAATCTTTCAAAAATATATTTGTCAAAGTCACAAATACTCCTTCAAAAATTATATGCAGCTTTTGCAACAAAGAGAGACATGTTTAATAAAAAAAGAAGCTATACTTTGAGAAAAAGAATAAGTGGGTTCAAGAATCCACTAAAACTAACTACAACGACCCAAACTTGCATGGGTACCAAAAATCAAAAATTAAAATATTTTTTGCAGGTACCAAGGAAGATGAAGAGTAAATGGTTCTTGGATAGTCAATGTTCAAGACACATGATTGAGGATGAAAGACTACTATCAAACTTCAAACAAAAGGATGGGGTCATGTGACTTTTGGAGATAAAGCAAAATGAAAGATTATCGGAATCGAAGACATTGGTAATCATTCCTCTCCTAAAATTGAAAATGTGCTATTACTAGATAACCTCAAATATAACCTTGCTTAGTAGTCAAATATGCGATAAAAAATATCATATTAAATTCGATTATTCAAAATGCCTCATTAAGGATGCTACCTGAAAGGTAGTGATATTTATAGGAAGTGGAGGCAAAGATGTTTATATTCTAAACATTGAGCCCCTGTTTGACCCCCATTAAATTACATTCCATTACTTTCTATTTTTCTCTCTCCTATTTTCAATGATTTTCTATAAAATAGTAATACACGTAAATCGAAAATTTTTCCTTCTTTTTCAACCACTTATTTTTCAAAAAAATACTATTCCTCCCATTTTCATTACCCAAAAATGGGGCCAAACGGGGTCTGAATTTGAAAACTATGAAAATGTTTATCAAGTGGAAGATACTTGGTTATGGCATAGGAGATTATTAGGTCATGCAAGCATGGATCTTCTTTCAAAAGTCTCCAAAATTATTTCGTGAAAGGTTTGCCAAATTTAAAGTTTGAAAATGATAAAGTTTGTGGTGCTTGTCAATTTGGCAAACAAGTGAAAAATTCTTTTAAACCTAAACAACATTCTTCAACTTCAAAACCATTACAACTACTCCATATTGATCTTTTTGGACCTTCTAGAACCGTAAGTTTGGCTGGAAAACATTATGCTTTTGTTATTGTGGATGAATTTTCTAGATTCACTTGGGTTCTATTCTTAAGTCTTAAAGATGAAGCCTTAATTGCATATAATTTTTTTTTGCAAATGGTTCAAAATGAGAAAGGATATACTATTACTAAAATAACAACTGATCATGGTAGTGAACTTGACAATATCACTTTTGATACTTTTTGTAATAAAAATGGTAATCATTACTTCTCGGCTCCCAGAACTCCTAAAAAAATGGGGTAGTAGAAAGAAAGAATCGGACATTACAAGAAATGGCTAGGACCATGCTAAATGAAAATAGCATGCTAAAATACTTTTGGACCGAAGCCATCAATATCACTTGCTACATTGTTTATAGAGTTTATGTGAGTCGAAAGAAAAATAAAACCCCTTATGAGCGTTGGAGAAATAGAATTCCAAACATCGGTTACTTAATCTTCGGTTTAATACTAAAATAATTTGGGAAAATTCGATTCAAAATCCAATGTTGAAATTTTTCTTGGATATTCATCGATAGCAAAGCTTATAGAGTATTTAATAAAAAAACTCTAGTCGTTGAAGATTATATGCATGTCACATTCGATGAAACTAACTATCTTGATCGTTAGAAATGTATTGATGCTGATGTAGGTTTGAAGTTCCATTTGAACAAATGAATATTCAAGACCAAAACAAGTAAGCTCCTAACAAAGAACAAACGGTGGAGCCCAATGTTCAAGAAAGTGAAGAAAAATCAACCAAAGTTCAAAGTGATCCTACACTACCGAAAGAATGGAAAGTTGTTCCATCTAATCCAAAGGAACTAATAATAGGTGATCCATCCAAAGGTAACTTCCATTAATTTTACAAATCGGACCTAAAAATTCCAAAGAAACAGAGTTTGATGAGTTTTGGTTCTAGCAGTGCAAGAAGAATTAAATCAATTCAAAAGAAACCATGTTTGGGATTTAGTTGCTAGACCAAATGATCAAACCATAATAGGTACAAAATGTAGAAGCTCGAGAAATAAAATGAAATTAGACTATTATTTTGTGATGATCTAGCACCACAAGCCTAACTTATTCAAGAAACAAGCTATGGAAGTTCAACCCATTTAAGATTTTAAAAGTCACCCATGAGTTAACTAAAAGCCCATCAATTTAAGAGATTAGGTTTAAGTAAATTTGGTTACAAGGATTTAATAAATAATTGGGTTTCCACAATGGTCATCTACATGGTATTTCATATAGGCAACCCAGATTCAAAATGCAGATGTTTTTATTAAACTTTTTATAAATTATTTTTTAGGCTTAAAAACTCTTCAAATTCTAAGTTAAAGACCCAATTTAACAAACTTAATAATAATACAACTCCCCATTTAGTTTTTCATTAAAAAGAAAGGTTACAAGAAGTGGAAGGTCACTTTTTCACTATACCCCTCTTCAAATCCTAATTTCCTCGTATTTTCTCTCAAAAAAATATATTTCATGTCAATTTAAGCTAAGAGAATGACAAGGGTGAAAAGAAGAAAGACTTTCTACACATTTTGTTCTTTGATATCCAAGAAAATTCAAGGCAGGTAGAGCTGCAACTGTTTATTTCGTTTTCAAATTTGATTTTTCGGTAAACGTTTGAATGAAATGGTACCTCCGGGTACAGTGCTTCGGCACTATAACAGTTTGAATGATCATTCTCCAACTCTACATGTTATGATAATGCTATAGTAATTGGATTTTGTCGAAAATCCATCTACGTGTGATGGTATGAATCTATAGTTTGAAAATTTTAATTTGACTACGAAATGCACGAATGATATCTATTAAGTTTCAAACTCATGGGTTAATTCCCTTCATACATGTCGAATGGATTTTCCTTGGGATGTGGATGATGGTAAAGGATGATGTGACATGCCATGGAGAAGCCGTTGATTTAATATCGTTAGTTGATTATGAAATATTTACGTATTCTTTAAATTAGATTCCTATGGATATCGTGTGTGGATTTATTTTATGAACATTCTTTGTGAATAAATTATGTTTGAAAATAGATATGTGTCTTAGGAATAAATTTACGAATCACTATTTACAAAAAATATGTTAGCAATTTAAAGTTTTGCTATTTCTTTAAAAAAATTCAGATTCTGCCTCGTCTTTAAAAAGTTCATAACTCCTTCGTTCCTTGATATGTTTATACAAAAACCAGTGGCGAATAGCCTCATAAGTTAGCTATTGAATGAACTTGGAATCATGTCAATCCGATGTCGATAGAATTTTATATGTTGCATAAAGTGAACTGCACTAGGTAGAGTCGCCATTTTTCCAGCTTCTGCCTTGACTTCAAAAATTCATAACTCGACCATTATTTGGAATTTCTAGATGAAGCCAATTGAATTTAATAGTCTTATTGATTAGCTACTGAATAAATTTGAAATCATGTGGTTTTGATGTCTGTGGAATTTTATATGTCATTTTAAGAGAACTACACTGATTTACTTTTCAATCGGGTCGTTGCTCAGTTTTGAAAATTATTTGAATACCTCATATGATGCCGATGGAAGCTGATTTTTTACTATGTCATATTATTATAAGGAGTTTTTACATTACATTAAAATTTGATGAAGTTTCGAGGTCGATAGCTATGCAAATAAATTTATTTTGATAATTACCATTTGAGATAACAACTGAAACAGCAATATTACTTTTAAAGTTTTGCAAAATTTCATATCAATAGTGGTTATATGCATATACGGTATGTTGTAAATATGGTATAATGTAAATACAATATACTGTAAATACGGTATGATGCAAATACAGTATGCTGAAAATACTGTATGTTTTATATACAGTATGCGTTAATCCAACATATAAAGTGCATATACTACTAATGAATTCGACTTTTTTAAACTATTTTCTTTTAGTATTAAATTATAAAAAAAATCTATACCTTCCATTAAAAACAAGTTAAATAAATTACGGCTAATGTACAGTTAATCTAGTGACATTTCAATCCATGCGGGTTGAGGCGTTACACGAAATGGGTCTTTAGAAACAAATGAGATAAAAATGGAATAATTGTGATTAACAAGCACGAGGTTAAAATGAAGAAGAAGGTATAGATTTCGAAGAAACTTTTGCTTTGGTAGCTAGATTAGAATCCATTTGCATGCTTCTTGCTTTTGCTTGTTGCAAAGGATTTACTCTTTATCAAATGAACGTTAAAATTGTTTTTCTAAATGGATTTATTCAAGAAGTTTTTGTTAAACAACCTCCCAACCATAACGATCACAAATATCCAAATCATATTTTTAAACTTAGAAAAGCTCTGTACAGTTTAAAACAAATTACTAGAGCTTGGTATAAACGTTTATAAACGTTTGAGCAAATTTCTACTCTCAAATGGTTCTTGATTGGAAAAAGGATACTACACTTTTTGTTAAAACTCATCAGGGCAACATGTAATCAAATATAAATTGATGATATTATTTTTCGTGCATCTAATATTCGTCTTTGTGAAGAATTTTCAAAATGCATGAGCATTGAATTTGAAATGAGTATGATGGGAGAACTTAAATTCTTTCTCCACCTTCAAATTAAACAAACAAGTGATGAAATATTCATAAATCAAAATAAGTATATAGTATGCTCAAGAGGTTTGAAACACCTAAAGCCAATGAACACTCTGATGAGCACATCCATAAAGCTCGACAAAGATGATCAAGGTACTTCTGTTCACTTGACTAAATATCAAGATATGATCGGATCCCTTCTCATTTGCTAGATTTCAATGTTGTGTATGCTCATTTGCTAGATTTCAATCAAATCCTAAGGAATCTCATCTTAAAGCTGTAAAAGAATCTCTAGATACCTTAGTGGAACTCGAACCTTTGGATTCTGGTATCGAAAAGGAACTCACGTTGACTTACTTAGCTATTTGGATGCTGATTGGGCTGGTTGCCAAATTGATCGAAAGCACTAGCGGTGCATGTCATTTTCTAGGTTCTGCACTAGTATCATGGTTTAGTAAGAAACAAAATTATGTCGGTTTATCTACTACTGAAGTCTAATATATCTCAACCGTGAGTTGTTATGCACAAGTGCTATGGATGAAACAAACCCTTAGTGATTATTATTATCTTACGATCATATTCCTATTATGTGTGATAATACTACTACCATTAACTTGTCCAAAAATCCCATCTTGCACTCTCGAATAAAGCATATTGAAATTAGACATCATTTTCTTAAAGATCATGCATAAAAGGGAGATATCACATTAGAGTTTATTGACATGCAAAATCAATTGGCCGATATCCTCACCGAACCTCTATTTCTCACATATTCAAAGAGGTTTAGGCATTATAGAAGAATTTGATGTGCATAAATTAAAATTAACTTCCGTTCCATCAATCTGGACTTCCGATTAAGCACAAAATCAGTTTTCATCAAACGAATACCAATTCATTTTCTTCCAAAATTTTTCCACTTCTCTCCATTTTCTCTCACTAAATCCTCTCTATATTCTTCCTTTATTCCATTTAAATCCATCAATTGCACATCTAATCCAAAAACCCAATACTACATCTCCCTTTCTTCAACAATTCAAAATTTTATCTATAACACTTCAAAAATCCCTCACAAAAATCGAACCCTAGCTTCTTCTTCTCCACTTGGTAGAACCTTCATCATGAAAGGATCCAAAAGGACTGGAAAATGGATGAAGGAAATAGTACTAGAACCACATGTAGGGAATGAAAACTCACAAAATTAGGCATTTAGATTGTGGATAATAATTTCCTTCCAATGTGATCGGGATTAGGACCACTGGAGAACAAGAAAATACATATTTTGTAGCTTTGGAATGCAAGATGATTCAACTATTTAAAAGATCTTGGAATTCATCATTTCAAGTAAGTTTCTTGATCTGAAATTCATGTTAACGAATGCCACGAATTTTTAAATGAAAAATAAAATTTACAAAGTATTTAGATTTACAGGCAAAGGCAATGCTAATTCATAAGTACAGAAAGACAAAGGCCTAAGTTTAGCCCCTGTTTGACCCCCATTACCTGAAAATGAAAATGGGAAAAATAGTATTTTTTAGAAAAATGAGTGGTTGAAAAAGAAGGAAAAATTTTCGATTTATGTGTAATATTATTTTATGGAAGATTGTGTGATTGAAAATAGGAGAGAGAAAAATGGAATATAATGTAGTTTAATTTAATGGGGATCAAACAGGGGCTTAATCACAAGTTCTGAACACATTTCCTGCTCAAATACTAAACCATTACAAATATGTTTCATTAAGTAATGGAAAAACAAAGAAAGAGTATTTAACATTATCTACTTAAGAAAATTTTGATATATTATGCAAAATAATATTCACCAAGAGTGTGGAGACAAACTAACAACCCAAGTTCATTAGCCCTTTTTTTTATTACCTCTTTTTCAATAACTAAAATGATGTGAATATGTATTTTGAATTATAAACAAAATTATTTGGTCACATACTGTGTTCCAAGCCTTAGGAAGAGTCTAATGAAATTTACTGAAAGCAAAATGACAAGATAATCGGAGGAAAGTACTTTGTGATGTAAGAAAAAAGAAATTGTGTTGGAAAATCATGGACACACGGGGCTGAAGGAATGAAGGGAAAAGGAGAGTACGGCAGGGAAGAGAAGCATACATATAATATATTCGTATATCAATACATTTATATAACTAGAGAGAGAGAGAGAGAGAGAGAGAGAGAGAGAGAGAGAGAGAAAGATGTGAAGAGAAGAGAAGTGATAAAAGAAGGAAAAAAAGTGTGTGCGTGTTTGGTGTTTTAGTCTTGTTTAGAGAGTTGAGAAAGTAAAGGAAGTATTGTAATTGAGTTACTCAGACTTACTGCAATAGTACTGACCAACAACAACTGTTGGTGATGGGAACAAACAAGAGGTTAACGAGAGAGTTGCCCACATCAGAAAAAAATATTTTATTTTTGCTTTTATGATTTTGTTTGATTAAATTCTCTGTGCATCAAACATTTTAAAATCTTGGTATGAGATAACAAATTAAAATCTATACACCAAGATTCTACATCAGGCATCAGGATCAATCAATATATAACTCAGATGATGAATACTACCACTCTAAGTAAGCCTCTCAGACAACTTCAACAATCAATTTATAGATTTTTCCTATTAAATCGCAAAAAGATTTAACACTCATTAAGTGTGATCGACTTAATAGTCAAGACATCCAAGCATTAACTTTAATATATTTTTGGAACTAAAAGGAACTCACGAATTTTATTTAAGCTCCTCAATCATGCAAATACAATGAGGGTAATGAAAAGAAAGGGAAAACAAATCTTCCTTTCAACCAATAATGTTGAAACGAAGCCTTTGTTTGATCAAAGGAACTAAAAATTATCAAAGGAAGTTATATTTTCAGGGTTATTTTCTTTAAATTAAGCTTACATTTTAAGTGAAACAGTAGATCTCACAGCATAAAATTTGTAGAAAATTAACAAGAACCAACAATTCACAAATTAGGGAACAACTAAAACAATTTGCAGAGAACTAGTTGCACCAACAACAAAAATAAATTTAGTCAAACAAAATACGCAAAATAAATGAAATACAAAGACATATGGACCCACAAAATTGAAGATGAGTACTTTAATCAACAAAAAATTATTTGGAAGAGAAAGAAAAACAAATCGCAAGCCGAAATAAACATCATTCCACAATAGTAGCTTTTTCTCCTCTATCACACCCATGATCTATGATTCCTCATACCAAAGCCTCCCAATTCTAATGATCGCGGAACCTGGCTTTGACTCTACACCCTCAGTTGTACCATCACAATAAGGCAATCAAGATTATATTATCATAATTACACATAAAATAGCCACTGCCCATGTTGGAGTCTGATGAAGCTCCCTTGATGTGGTTGTAGTAGTCGATTGAATTTGCTGAGGGTTTTCCTTCACCTCTTTCCTACTATTAAGAGAGAGTTAGGATTAGTACGAGGAGCATTCGGCAAGGAGAAAGTTAATAATGCTATGTAGCAACAATTGTAAGATGTATGATAAACTACCACATAAACGGCAACTAGTCACCATGATACATAGCATTTGTCTTATAAATAATAACAAATCCAAACAAATGCTGTGTCTTATGAAAGATATCAATTCCACGGTGGCATAAATTTTGAAAACAAAGCACCATCATCATAATGATTTTCTCTTGGATTCTAATACATCGAAGACGTTCTTTTTGCTGTGGGAACTCCTATGGAAGGGATTACGATGGAGGAGCTTATATCAACCCTTGCACTTCATGTCAAAAGTCTTTGCATTTTAAAAAAAGCCACCATTTCAAAATCTTTGGAAAATTGTCATTCTTGAACATGTTTGCCCCTCTAAAGAATTTAAATACACTACGCATACTTGAGTTGACAACATGAAAATGTTGTACAAAAAATGAAAAAAATAAAAATAAAAATGTGACAACCAATGTACATGGAAATTTCGAAAAAAAAAAAGTTGAAAAACCCCAAAACCGTACCCGATTTCTCGTTCTCATTCAATATCCCCTCTAAATGCCATACTCACACTCTTTTCTCTCTCATTCTAAATCTGAAAAGCTAACCGGTGGGTTGGTGTTGAATAGTCTGAAATTTTCAATACCTCGTTAGAAAAAGCCAAAACAGTAGTCATAGAAGCTACGTTTTTAAAATTGTTTTCTGGGCTTTAAATAGTGGTCGACGATGGTTGTGTGCTGATTGATGCTTTTTTTTCGGTAGATTGTTTTCTCTATTCATGGGATGCATCTTACATGATCTGAAGTGATTTTCTCAACGCCTTATCAGTGCCTCTAGTACTATAAACTGGTACTATAAGCATTCTCTTTCACTCCAAGACTCGCTGTTTTATTATTTTTGCCCCTGTTTGGCCTTATTAAATTTTATTTCATTTTTCTCTCTCCTATTTTCAACCATACAATATTCCATAAAATAATATTATACATAAACCGAAAATTTTTCATTTTTTTCAACCACTCATTAAAAAAAAACATTATTCCACTCATTTTCATTTCAAAAATAGGGGCCAAACAGGGGCATCGTGTGTTTCAATTTCATCAATTTTTATTGAAACTGGGAATTATTATTTTTAATATATTTAACATGTAGGAATATTATGCAATATTTTGCTTTTCATTGTTTTTGGGATGTCGAGTTGTCGTGTGATCTGAATTCTGAAATGCTATTTTTGTATTATTTTCTTACTATTATCTTTTCTTTGTTTTGTCTCTGGAAATGTTGCTATTTTTTTTTAGCAACCTTTTTTGCCAATTGTTTCACGTTATTATTGGTCCTTATATTTGGGGAAAAATGACGGTTTTCTATCGGTTGATTTCTTCAACTTCGGAAGTTTCTATTCAGACTTTTCCATTTCTAACAGCCATAGAGGCACAAATTATGGAAATGACTTTATTTAACTATTTTTTAAGTAAATTGTTTAATTTGTCAAAATGAAAGTCTTGACAGATGACTAATTCTCGACATATCAATTAAGTGACTCATTTATCTAGATGACCTGTCATTCTCGATAGTTACTTTCAACTATTCTCAACAAATGATTGAATCTCGACAGATTAGTTTAGTCATCTGTTGTTATAAATTGTTGTGCGTGGCAAATGAACTATTGCTCTCAATATTGAACTGTTGGAATTTCTCGACATATGACTGTTTCTCAACAGATCAATTTTGCAGTCATCTGTCCCCATGTCCAACTTCAGTTTATCTAAACATATATGTGTTTCACATTAACATGTAGGAATTATTTTGACATGGTATATTTTTTGCTTTCCTATAGCATCTACACATGTCCACTTTCCTGCAACATCTACTAGGACACCATACATTAAGGGGAGGAGAAAGAGAGTCAAGCACTAGTTTCTTGAAATTCGTTAATACTATGACAAACACTATTTGGTGGTTGTGTACTAAATGACCATAGTGGGGAAAATTATCCAAGAATTAGATTATAAATACGCTTTGGTCTTTGCATATTTCTGTGCTTATGCATCTCCTGGAATTGTAGTTTCCATTTATGCTATGTTTGTTGGACTTAGGGTGGATTTTGTTATATTTGTGATATGGGAAATATCAATTTATCATACATCGTTATCTCTCCATTTTGTTTGGTCTATGATATTTGGGATAATACGTTCTTTCATTGGAATTAACCAACAATTCATTTTGAATTTGCATATTGATGTAGGAATTTAAATGTCGACGACCAGGTGATTTGGGCAAATTTGTGTACGTCATCGACTATAATTATTTATTGTAGTTTTGTCATGGATTCATATGGTAACGTTTGCATCAAATGATGTGCAACAGTATATTCCTTATCTATCTTATTTGTAGTCAAGTTTGCAAACAACTATTGACAATGACAAGAACCTTTTGTTAGGACCGATAGATTTAACTTTTGAGATGTGATGAAATATTTTGCTTAAAAGCTTAAACATGACTAATGTCTGGAAATAGTAATAAAATGTCATCGATAATATAACTACATAACGTATAACTCAAGAATTGGATTATGGGGAAAAAAATGGTTTGTCCTTCAATTTTAACACAAGTTTGGTTAGGGTGACACCTGTCGAAATTACGTCCCCGTTTGATCCCCATTAAATTCAATTACATTAGATTCCATTTTTCTCTCTCCTATTTTCAATCACACAATCTTCCATAAAATAATATACACGTAAATCGAAAACTTTTCCTTCTTTTTCAACCACTCATTTTTCTAAAAATACTATTCCCCCCATTTTCATTTTTAGGTAATGGGGGTCAAACGGGGGCTACAATCGAAGTGGTTTTGTCCATTTTCTATTCCTATTTGTCATCCACATGAACAAACTTTTTTCTCATACGACATGATGAATCTCAAATGATTACTTATACCTGAAAAGTTGATAATTCATTGTTAAGAATTTTGCATAATTAATATGTCGATATTTAATAACATGAAATGACATATTCGAATATTTAAATCCATACAATAGTAAAAGGTCAAATTGATAGTTGAACTGCCTTTTCTGAAAGTTTTCAATTGTTGAATCCGACAGTTGAAATGTCTATCCCAACAGTTTTGAAATGTCGATTTTGATAGATGAAATGTCTAACCCAAGAGTTTCTAAATATCGAATTCGACAGTTGAACTAGTAGAATTGACGAGAAGCATATACTTGGGTGATTTGAACAAAATTTTCATCACATTGAGTGCGTTCATCAATATTGTACTACCAATGAGAAAATCTTCTTCTCAAATAATTTGCACAGTAAATCATTAAAGAGACAATCCTAGAAAAAGTTTATTATGTTTGATTGGAAGAAATTATTCAAAACATAATTGGTGATAATCAATTCTCAACTACAATATGATAACATCTTCCCAAATAAATAACTCAATGCTTCATTAAATATGGAATCCTTCAATTTTGTAGAGGATATTAGTATCTTTATTCAAAAAATTTGAAAAACCTTTCGAATAAATAAAACAATGTTGTATTTAACATTTCAACTGTAGTAAGTTATATGATAAAAATATAAACAACTTGTAATATGCTAACCTCTTAAAACTGATGATGAATCAAGTAGTAATATTTTCTTGATGAAGGAATGGAGAAGATGGTTAGAAAGTTAGGGTTTGTTAATGGTAGAAGAAATTTATTTTCACTTTTCAAAAAAAAATTCTTTTTTTTATATAAAAAAATTCATACTACCAAATATATATATACATATATCCTATGTACAGAGTATAAAAATTCAATAATCACATTATAGCATTAATGTCATTCAAATCAAGCATTAATGGGCATTAAAAGCTTTTAAAAAGGCATCACTAAGGGTAATTTGGACCTTTCACACCAAACAGTGACATTATTTAGCACCATTAATAATAGTTACAAATTTTGGTGTATTTTCAAGTTTAATGACATCTGTGAAAATTTCCCTTTTCTAAATGCTAACATTGTTTGAATATTTGGGATAAGGCCTATGATATCTACTAACAAACGGAATGGTGGTAAACATTCTTGTATGTGGCTATGATTTTTCAATGATTGTGTGTGTCTTTAAATGAGGATTACCAAATGTAGAATGGGAAAGATAGATAAAAAAGAGCCTAGTGGCTTGATTGGTACAATCGTGTATGCTTGTCTAACAGCTGAAAGATGAAATCATGTGTGTTGGCTAATGCCTTCAAGTTCTAGTATGAAGATCCGTAATGCTCAACTTGGAAGGGAAAAAAGTGAACAATTCTCGACTCTAAGTTTTGGTGAAATGTTTAGCCTACCATTGAGAAGTAGACGAAAACTTAGGAGTGAGAAGACCTGATGAAGTCACAAACTAGATGACAATCTATCTCAATGCTTAGTTCATTCATAGAAATAAGATTGCACTGTTATTCTCACATTGGAGTAGTACTGGATGTGAATGGGAGATGGTAAGATCACGAAGAAGGGAGAATAGCCATGTAAGGTCACAAGAGGTGTTGGCCAATGCATGGTACTTGACTTTTTCATAGGAATGACATACAATTCGCTTCTTTGTTTGCCAAGAAATAGGACTATCACTAAGCTTAATGATCAAACACATGACAATTCATGGGACAATTGGTTGAGTCTGGATCACGTTAAGCAGAAAATTGAAAACTGCATGTGGAGGAGGAAAAAAGCCATTTAAGGGAGTGGCTTTCATATATCGAAGTAAATGGAGTACATTTTATTGATGTGGTTCTTGAGGAGCCTACATGAATTGGCTTAAATGGTTAACGGAAAAGACAATGTGGGGTTGTGAGGTTACTAAATAGATGAGGCCAACTAAGCTTGTATAAGGAGTCAAATTGAAAGATGATTGCTATATGAGTTATTGAACTTGAAGTTCCGCTCCATAGGAAAATAACCAAGATGGAACCAAGCTTCAGTTGAGCGAGCCTCTTCAATGCTAAGGAAATATGTTATCTAAGTAGATAAGTACTATTGTGAACACTGTGTCCGCTAAGGGTAGATGGATATAATTAGCATGAGATTGGTGAAAGTACGCCAAAGTGAGAACTAAGACAATTTGGAGTACCACTAACGAGACGCTTGTTTCAAACCATTTAAAGACTTCTATAACTGATACACATCTCCCCCTTAGGAAAATAAGAAAAGCATTGTTGATGTCCATTTGGTGTAATAAAAACCAATTTTTGACTGTAGCTATAACAAGAAGACAAAAAAAAAGTGACAGGTCTATTGTAATACTTCGAAATTTTATGCTCGTTTAAATTTCTTTTAGGATTGCTATTTAATTTTCAATATTATTTTTGGCCATAAGAAAAAGGGGGCACCACCTTTGTAGTGATTAATGCTAGAGGTAGCTAATGAATGCAAGCATGAAGTGCTAAATGTTGTGTATACATGAAGTGATTATTAGTAGTCGAAATTCAAGTCAAGTTTGAATTTGAATGAAGTGGATTATCTTGTTAGGATTTCAATTGACCAAATGATTAAATTATTTTGTTGGGATTTATTTTACAATCTACAATATTTGAATATGTAGGTTGGATACAAATTTAAATTTGGGACACACTTTGCTAATAATGAAAGGTAGGGGGATTAGGTTATATTATTTGGAAAATGAGAGACTTCCTTTGTAAATCTAGAATTTGTGACCACTTATTACCCTATAATCAACCCACTTGTCATTTATCATCACCATACACTTATGCAATAGACCAAACATGTGTAGAAGCAAGATTGAGAAAAAATATATATATAGAAAATGGAAGAAAAAAGAGGTGAGGCGGTGGAGATTGGAAAAAGGAAGAAAAATATCAATCCATTATCCTTATTCTTATATATATATATATATATATACACGAAAATAAGAAAGGAAAGGAAAAGGAAGTAAGCCTAGCACTTTTAATTCATATCTCAATCGAAGTTTCTTCAAGTTTTACAGTAAGATATTTTCTATGCTTAAGGGGTATTATTTTCATGGTAATATTTATGCTTAAGTTATGAATGAAAAGCCATAATATGCATATGGTGGACAAGTCCACAAAGTTAGATATCTATTTATGCCTTAAGACAAGTCCGAAGGGCACCGGCAAGCCGGAAGGTGCAAGTATGTATTTGATTGCATTCTTTTGTTTAGTATTATCATGATAAAATTCAAGCATGGTATCTTACTGAGTATTACTTATACTCATAGTATTTTATACTAAATTTTCAGATCCATGATCGTTGGATTGATGGAAGTTAGTTGGCAAAAGCGATGATGGGTTAAGGACAAAGATGTTTTGCATCGAAAGTTTCCTTTTGTATGTTTTGTTCGATGATTGCTTTCCATCTGTTTTTCTTGTGGTATTATATAAAAACATGTATATGACATGATGTAATATGGTATTAAAAGTAAAGTTTGTAATCATATCTTTCATGTTGTGTTAAGAGACATCTTTTAGAAAATTTCTCGTTGCAAGTGACAAAAGGTAGAAACGGGACAGTTTTGGGGTCAACTTCAAAATGATGTTTCTAACTCTATAAACATCCATTCGAGACTCTAAAAATATTACTGTGTTCCTCTTTGAGTTTTCTAAGTATGGCCGTAGGAATCACTCAATTTGGATATTTATAGCCTGAGATATAAATTTCTAAACGTCAAGGGGTCAATCTGGCTTTCCTGTGCAATACTTCACTGCTTTTAGTAAAACGTCCATAGCATATGATCTTGGAAAATTTTCATATTTTAATCTAGAAAACTACTTGAAATTATCTTTCTAATGCCACAAATTTCATATAAAACGGAGTTGGGATGAATTTTATAAAAATTGTCAAACTTGCTGCCCCAACTAACCTTGATAGTGCCGAGGCTGTATATGTAAAGTATAATTTCATGTTGACATGCACTTTTGCTGGCCATAAAATTTTATAAGAATTGTTTTACCAAATTGGAAATAAGTTTCTAACATGTAATACTTCTATTTAAGAGTATTTACATGTACCAAAGACTGAAGTTATTATGTTTAGTACGTGACCCTCGAAATTTAAGTTCAAGATGTCATAGCGTGATATCAGAACAGTTATACTTTTCTGTAGAATTTTTAAAAGAAAGTTACTATCTTTCATCATCGAGCAAGTTAGCAACTGACTTCCAACCAACGATCAAGGTAAAAAAATTTTTTTTTGCAACGAACTGCTATATCTATGGCTGGATATAGGAATATTTTGAATTAAGTCATGATTGAGATTATGAAGTCATAAACACTTATATCTAAATATTTATTAGAGCCTTGTAGGGTAACATAATTAATTTTTGTCATAGTTATGGCACGAACGGTAAGAACCCCCACAAGGACAGAAGCTTGTGGTTTCGCGAAGAAGCGGGACATTTTATTGGCATTTTACTATAATTATCGTATGCATCCGCTCCATAGCCTCAAACAACATCTTGATCTGCTAGATTGTATTATTGAGATGTTATGGGAGATACACCATAGCTTAAGGGACAAGGTGAAGATACAGAGGTTATATGAAACTGTTCCAGAACCTAGGGCCTCAGTCATAAATGAGATTGTGCTATGGTCTGACGATGACTTTTCGTATGAGGACCTTACGTATTTGCTTCGAGAAAGTTATGGAACTAGCTGTGATTTATAGCGAAACTTTAGGAAGACTATAACCTTATCCATGAATACCAGTTTACGAGCTACCAATTCTAGACTAGATAAGGGACCGTTGGCTAAGTGCTTTTCAAGAGTTCTAGATGAAAGTTTTCCCGTACCATTACCAGATAGTTCGGAGCAAAGCACGTTAGAAGAAGACCAAGAAGAAGACCCAGATGAAGACCCCGATGAGGATCCAGAAGAAATAGAAGATTAGACACCATCTTACCTAGCTATCTTTGTTTTTGGAATAGAATAGGATGTAATATGTACCTCTGCTTTTGAATGTATGTACCATACCTCAACATGGCTCTTGTTTGTGAAAAATAATAATGTATATATATGAAGGAAAGTTGCCTTGGCCTTTGGATTTTCTTTCTAAAATTAGTATTACGTTCTGAAGTAATTCTAATTGGATGAATATTTTTTTTTTATTCAAAGGAGATGCCTCCAAAGCGCAACCACGGCAATGCTAATGCTAGTTCTAGCGGTCGCGAAGTTAATGTTGCAAACTTTGCACGAGAATTGCTTGCTGTAATGCTGGAGTTGGGACAGCAACAACAGGCACCACCTTTAACTGGGCAACGAACCCTAAATCAACAAATACCAGTTGAACATCAGGAGCCCAACCAACCAACCAACTATTCAATCTCAAATAGTACCTAACCCAAGGGATCGAACTGCAATGATAGAGCAGTTTCGTAAAATGAACCCTCCAGCGTTCGAAGGGAGTATGGATCCCTTAGCAGTTGAGGATTGGTTACGAGAATTAGAACGTATCTTTAAATTTATAAGATGCGAAGATGCTGAAAGGGTAACATTTTCAGTGTTTATGCTAAAGAGGGGGGCTAGTCATTGGTGGGACATGACTACCAGGTCATTAACACCTGCTGAAAAATAGGCTAAAACTTGGGAGAGGTTTAAGGAACTTGTAGAAGAAAAATTCTTCCCGGCAGCTGTGAGAGATCAAAAGGAGATGGAGTTCCTCAGACTCCAGCAGGGAACCATGACCCTCGTGGAATATGGACGCAAATTTGAGGAATTATCAAGGTTTGCTCCACATCTAGTGGATACTGAGGAAAAGTGGGCTAGAAGATTTGAACGTGGGCTTCAACCTTATATTCGTGACAAAGTGTCAGTTCTTGAGCTGAGCACTTATTGAGAAGTTCTGAAACGAGCCCAGACTATTTCTTATCAAATAACTCAAAACGTTGAAAATTCTTACCAAGTTCAAAATTTCTCAAGTAAGAGGAAGTGGAACTTTGATAGACAGAATACCGATAAAGGAAAAGGAAATAATGCACTAAAGAAAGAAAAGATGGAAATAGCAGGAGTTAGTGGTGAAAAGCATTGTCCTAAGTGCGATAGACCCCACAAAGGAGAATGTCTATTGGGAAAAAATGTTTGTTTCAAGTATGGGAAATCCGGACATTTCGTTAAAGAATGTCCCTAGAATCAGACACAGAAGGCTGGAGATGATAAGAAAGGAAAAGCAAGAGTTTTCTCCTTATCTAGGTAAGAAGCAGAACGAGACCCTAATGTCCTCACAGGTATCATCTCTGTTTCCAATGTTCCTGCATTTGTACTTATAGATTCTGAAGCTACACATTCATTCATTTCTTCTTCTTTTGTTGCAAAGTCTAAAGTGGAATGTAAATTTCTTCCATATACCTTAGAAATATCTCTCCCATCTGGAAAGATACTTGTCGCTAACCAAATAGCTAGAGATCTTAGGATGGAAATTGATGGTAGAGGTATAGCGGTAGATCTAATTCCATTAACGATAAAAGACTTTGATGTTATCCTTGGCATGGACTGGTTGTCTAAAAACTATGCAACTATTCATTGTACCGAGAGAATGGTGGTTTTTCAAAGACCGGGGGAGGAAGAGTTCCGTTTTGTGGGAACTGAGGTAAATACCTTGTCTCTTATAGTGTCAACAACCCAGATTGAAAGGATGCTGAGAGAGGAATTGGGTTAAAGATTTCTAGTATCGATGATCGACATTAAACAATAAAAGTTGTCAGTTGAGGATGTTCAAATAGTTCAACACTACAAAGATATTTTTCCAGAAGACCTTTTAGGTGTACCACCAGATAGGCAAGTAGAGTTTACCATCGACTTGGTACCAGGAGCAACACCTATTTCAAAGGCTCCATATCGCATGGCACCGTTGGAACTACAAGAGCTGAAGGTACAGTTGAAGGAGCTTCTTGATAAGGGTTTCATTAGACCAAGTGTATCACCTTGGGGTGCACCTGTGTTTGTGAAAAAGAAGGATGGAACAATGAGGCTGTGCATTGACTATCGAGAATTGAATCGCCTCACTATCAAAAACAAATATCCACTTCCAAGAATAGAAGATTTGTTTGATCAGCTTAAGGGGGCTACAGTATTTTCAAAGATTGATCTAAGATCAGGATATCACCAATTAAAAATTAAGTTAGATGATATCCCTAAGATGGCTTTTAGGACGCGTTATGGTCATTATGAATTCTGGTGATGCCTTTTGGATTAACTAATGCCCCA
>NC_036258.1:12337953-12389331 GCF_002742605.1 Olea europaea var. sylvestris | reverse complement strand
TTATCCTTATCCTTATATATATATATATATATATATATCCATATCCATTGCCATAGAAAAAGATTTTCTTCACTTTGCAAAACATTTGTACACACAAATAGAGAGGAAAACCGAAAATAAGAAAGGAAAGGAAAAGGAAGTAAGCCTAGCACTTTCAATTCATATCTCAATCGAAGTTTCTTCAAGTTTTAGGGTAAGATATTTTCTACGCTTAAGGGGTATTATTTTCATGGTAATATTTATGCTTAAGTTATGCATGAAAAGCCATAATATGCATATGGTGGACAAGTCCACAAAGTTAGATATCTATTTATGCCTTAGGACAAGTTCGAAGGGCACCGGCAAGCCGGAACGTGCAAGTATTTGTTTGATTGCATTCTTTTGTTTCGTATTATCATGATAAAATTCAAACATGGTATCTTATTGAGTATTCCTTATACTCATAGTATTTTATTCTAAATTTTCAGATCCATGATCGTTGGATTGATGGAAGTTAGTTGGCAAAAGCGATGATGGGTTAAGGACAAAGATGTTTTGCATCGAAAGTTTCCTTTTGTATGTTTTGTTCGATGACTGCTTTCCATATGTTTTTCTTGTGGTATTATATAAAAACATGTATATGACATGATGTAATATGGTATTAAAAGTAAAGTTTGTAATCATATCTTTCATGTTGTGTTAAGAGACATCTTTTAGAAAATTTCTCTTTGCAAGTGACAAAAGGTAGAAACGGGACAGTTTTGGGGTCAACTTCAAAACGATGTTTCTAACTCTATAAACATCCATTCGAGACTCTAAAAATATTTATGTGTTCCTCTTTGAGTTTTCTAAGTATGGTCACAGGAATCACTCAATTTGGATATTTATAGCCTGAGGTATAAATTTCTAAACGTCGAGGGGTCAATCTGGATTTCCTATGCAATACTTCACTGCTTTTAGTAAAACATCCATATCATATGATCTTGGAAAATTTTCATATTTTAATCTTTCTAATGCCGCAAATTTCATGTAAAACGGAGTTGGGATGAATTTTATAAAAATTGTCAAACTTGCTACCCCAACTAACCTTGATAGTGCCGAGGCCGTATATGTAAAGTTAATTTCATGTTGACATGCACTTTTGCCGGCCATCAAATTTTATAAGAATTGTTTTACCAAATTGAAAATAAGTATCTAACATCTAATACTTCTATTTAAGAGTATTTACATGTACCAAAGACTGAAGTTATTATGTTTAGTACGTGACCCTCGAAACTTAAGTTCGGGACGTCACGTCTATGACTGGAGCAAATGTCTCACGATAGTCTAAACCTTCAACCTGATTGTAGTCATTACCAATTGAACATCATAGCAAGCAATGGATCTGTTTGTATGGAGCTTGGTTTTATAAAGCCATTTGCAAGTAATGGCCTTCATTTCAGGTGGGATAAAGGTAAGGTCCAAGTTTGATTGATTTCTAAAGCTTTAATTTCATCAGCTATTGCAACCTGCCCATGAGAAAAAAAGAACATCTTGAGAGTGAAGATGAGAATCATGAACAATTTTTGAAAACCTCCGTGAGAAAAGTAAAGTGTTTAGGCTTCTTAAAAAGTGACAAGAAAGAAAGTTGGGAGCAAATGAACCGTACCTAAGAAAGTCTGTGGAGGGAGAGAGGAACGTAAAGAACTTAAGAGATTGAAAAAGACATAATCGTGTAGGTAGGTTAGGTAAGTCATCTGTCTGTGTGGACAAGTAAAGATATTAGGGGATAGAGGTGTCGGTGTGGGATCTTCAAAAGAGGAGATACGTAAATTGTTATGAGTAGGATTGGTAGGAGAATAAAGCGCTACTTCAGGTAGATGGGAAACAATAAAGATGGGTACGACTCTAGTGGAACTAGTAGATCGGTAATAAGATGTAGGGACTTAGTAAAATAGTGAGTTTTTGGATCATAAGAAAAGACAATTTTCACAAAACGAACGTCACAAAAGGCAAAAACAACTTGTTAGTATGTAATAGACACGTTAGGTGGAGTTATTAGGGAAATAACCAAGAAAAATATATGTAACCACAAGTTGAAAACTTATCAAAAAGACATCCAAAGACATGAAGATGTACATGAATGGGGGCTTTTAAGAAGTAAAAGCTCAATATCTTAGTGATTGAGATATAATGATGGGATACGGTTGATCAAGAACGTATTCATCCCAAATGAAAACAAATAGATGAACTTGAAAATGCAAACAATAAGCAATATCAAAGAAATGGTGGTGCTTAAGTTTGAAAACACTAGACTATGGTATTTTGTGTATGCTCATTAATGACACCATGATCAGAGAAAAATATTGCACGCGATGTGTTAAATTTTTTTTACCATTATCAGTACGAATTTGTTCAATTGAGAGATTAATTAGTTTTCATTACTAGGAAAAAGGGATGAGACAAGAATATGCTGAATTTAAAATTCATGAGATAAACCCATGGTAAAGATATCAATACAGGGAAGAAAATAAAGTGCACCGGTATGAGAAGGCATAATAGTTAACCCAAACATCACAATAAATGCAATAAAACATAGCTACACTTTATGTCAACCAATTTAAAGGTAGATGAGTATTTTTAGGCCAACACAAATATCCCAATGAGCATTTTTATTAAATAAGATAAGTTTTCTGGGGTACAAAAAATAAAAGGATACCCCAAATGAAAATGCAGAAGCTGATTGGTGGAAGATCCGATTTGAAGAGCAATATGGGATGGGATTTTAAAATGGTAAAGTCCTCCCCTTCCCTCAACAATTTTTAAAATTAGCTTCCTCGTACGCAAGTCTCCTAGAAACAAAGAAAGGATGTATAAATGGACAATACAAGAAATTTTTTGGTCGGTTGACTAACATGAATAAGATCGTATTGGAAACAAAGAACAAATAACTTAAGGTGAAGTTGAAGTGAGGATGATAATTGGAGATGACCTAGTTGACATACTCTATGCATTTCTTAGTAACTTCGTACTCGGTTGGTAAAATTTGGATGGAAAGGTCGAGTGACCACCAATGTAGAAATTTCAAGTGTAGGCAGTAGTGGGAGATCAAGATGTTGTTGGGTCTCCTCTTAATGGATGTAGCGTAGGCTTTGGTGACTGTGGGCAGAGGATCAATGCCTAAAATCTGACTTTTGGTGTTGCTGAAAAAGTCATATAGACCCATGGGAAATTGGAAGTGTTGTTTGGTTGCTTCTTTCTCTTGGTCATTTTTGTAAATGGTATATGTGCAAAAGTTGGGTTAAGTGAGGACATACAGTTCATCCCAGAGACCCTGATGGTGTTGTAGTAAGATGTAACGGTCATTGATTCTTGACAAAGGTTGATGAAATTACGATTGAGGCAATATTGACGCTGGTTGTTACTCTGAGAGATTTGTTCTAAGTCAGTCCATATGATAGAGGGCTTGTAGAAATAGATTAAGTTTTGTTGGAGAGAATTGTCGATGAAATTGAGTAGCCAAGAGAGAACGATGTAGCAATACCTTTTCCATAGTGTAGCAATTTAAACAATTGTTGATTTTTTGATGGTTACATCAACAAAAACAAATTTTTTATTATTATTATTATTATTATTATTATTATTATTATTATTATTATTATTATTTGGGCATTGAGAGCCATTTGCATGGAGTGACGCATGAGGGATAATTATCGTCGATGAAAAGGTCAAGCACCAAAATTCTATCTAGATTATCAGGGAGAATCAAGAAATAGGTGAAGTGAGGCCACTAATAATCTGGGCTGGTGTGAGGGTGGCATTGGAGTCTGTCATAGTGATATAAATGGTACGGAAGCATTCAAAGATCCTAATGATCAAGAAGCTTTAATACAATATTAAAAACAAGTAAACATAGAGTATGCAGCTATGATTTCTCAATGACTGTGTGTCCTTACATGAGCATTACTATATTTTTGTAGAATTAAAATAATGCTATATGTGGAAAAAGATTGATTACAATGAGCTTTGGGGCTTGATTGCTACAATCGTGTATGCTTGTCTAGTGGCTTGAACGGTGCAATCATGTGTCAATATTAATACTATCAAACATCAGATATATGCACTTGAACCACGAGATGAGTCATTAGGTTTCATCAAGGATTGTGAAATTGAGAGTGCTATGAGGAGAACTAAACAAAAATTTGCACTTAGATGTGGCTCGACCAGCACATGTCCTAGTAGAAATTGCAACCGATCAAGGAGGTGATGAAGACAAGGTTGACCGAAGTGGGGGAGGTGTAGGTTCTAGTAATGAGCAGCTGAAATTAAATATAGAAGTGGCATTTTGAAGAGAACTTGGATTTGAATGCACTAGGAGCATATTTTGCACTTGGTAGTGATAGGAAAATGAGCTTTTACTCTGATCATATGTGTGACTTTGGGTGGATTATCAATGGAAGATGCCAAAGCCATGGCCCTAAGTGAGTAAGCTAAGGTCTCGTTCTTGCTTCCAAAGTGAGGTCACTGAGTGTGACTCCCTTCTGATTTACTCCAATAAGAGTGTACTTATGACTCAAAAGCAGTTTTATTGCTTGATATTGTTGCTAAATTAGGGTCTCTATGTTATGGTTCTTGTTGCTCTATTTCCGTAAGGGAAATACAATAGCTCACAAGCTTACGTCCTAAGCCATTTTAGGAGGTGATTCTTCTATTTGGGCACACAATAATAATTTAATAAACTTCGGTGGTTTACTCTCAAACAAAATAGATAATAAGATAAAATATGATTAGATTCCACTTTTCACGTACATGTTGATAATCTATGGCCAGTGGTCCCAACTTGCTTTTCCATGAATTTCTTAAATTCGTATTGTTTGAAGGCTTTTATCACACCAAGTTCCCCAAAATGTTAGTCTCTCCATTTTCCACAATTTATCGATTCGATGGCTAAGCATATCTATCTCTACATACAAAAAAAATATAACGAACAATGCATCAAATGTTCACCAACAGATGAATGCAATGAAATTCAAGAAAAAAGAGGACAAATACAACATTGAATCACGTTGATTTCAATAGAATATCAATAATTGATCCATCAAGACTAATTCATTCAACCCATAACAAAAATTGGGTTGAAATTAGAATCTCTGACTTTAAGCAAATACTAAGAATTCATTTATGATGTCACATAAATCATTGGTCCAAGTAATCAAACTAGAGGTTAATCAGTTCTTGATCTCATTTTTAGTGATTCCACAGTATCTTGAGCCATTTGATTGAAAATGTTAATGTAGGAGACGTAGTTTAAATTAAATAAGTAAATCCATTTTGCTTAGTGACAGTTAACACAGTGAAACAATGGGATGGTGATGAGTTCAAGTCACGTTACCATTCGTTATTGAAAATTGTACATGTATTTGAGGACGTGTTGATGCATTATTTTAATAAGCAAGTTTATTCTTTGTTTAACTCTAGATAATCAGGTCAAATGACACACAAACAAGATTATTCCATGCCATAATTCTTCAATGCTCCATCTAAAAGCATGAACATCTCATTTCATTTGGATTTATTCAACTCCCAATAAAGAAACGAAGCATCAAGTAGTTCCTCTCACCAACATTCATAGTCCCAAACTTAATTTTCCCTTCACATTATTGCATGGATCATACAAAATTCCTAGGAATTAGTTACACCTAACTTGTTGGAAGCTATTATCCCAACCATCCTCAATAATTAGTTGGGATAAGACTATGAAAGATAAAGCTAGACATGATCAAAGAATAAACAAGACAATATAAAAGAAAAGAATACTACTAACCATACCAGCCTTTCATAGACAAAATCCATCTCCTGGAATAGAAAAACATTTTTGGCTTTGCTATAACCTCCTATCCGTGATCAGTACGGATGACTACTCTAGTAAGATACCCTCGGCCACCTATGCCGGTCGAGAAAGTGAAGACATCAATATCAATCAACTTGAAATCATCTTCAAGGACTTCCTTAAAAGCTGGGTAAGAAAAAGCTCTCTCACTTGCTAGCTTTCAATCTTCCTAACTTCTTACTTCCTGCCATTTGAAACTAATGCCAGTAAGAAGAAGGACGGACTTTGGATGACAAAAAGGAATGGGGCACCGAAAGTTTGTACCAAATGGAGGTTGAGCCAACTCTGGCCTTGTAGAGCAGGCCCCTGTGGTTGCGAGCTGGAGCTACCATAGCTGATGGCTAGAGCAACGGAAGGGCCCCAACAGTGAGAAAAGTCAAGATAACCTAGTCCTTCGGAGGGCCCCTCATTCTCAATGCAAGCTAGCTCTTACTTGTGTTTAGTGAGGAGGCTACCTAACATACAGGTGAATGCAGAGATCACTATCAGTAGTATATGCCTTTCCTGGGAAAAGACCTAGAACATACTTCTTAAATTAAAAAGGGTGAAACAGATTCAATCTTCCAACATTGTACAATATTGATTCGACTGATGAAGTCTACTGAAAGTCTATTAAAAAAAATTGGCGTTAATGAAAAATTGATGATGCCTAGTGAAGTTGGCAATGGAGTTGTTATGAAGGAGTACCATAAACATTGTCCGGTTCTGAAGTTTGAATTCCCTGTAGCATCATTTCCTTGTAATGACATTCATTGCTGTAAATGCTTTCTCACCTTTAAAGAAAGATCAAACAAATGTGTAATATAGTATCTGACATTAGAAACAAATAAAGTTTTAGGAATTTAAAGCAAAACACAAAATCAGAAAATCTCAGAGTTGCTTAAAAGTTTCTTTTCTTGGAAGTATGTGCAAAGTAAATTGTTTTTAAGCACAGCTAAGTAGGCAAGGCTCCTATAAAGTTGAACTTTTTAAAAATATGATAGAACTGACATTTTTTGAATCCAACATGAATAAAGTCATAGACATGAATATTGCTAAGCTAAAAGCTGAGGAAATTCTCAGAGGGACAACTAATTTATTAGTTCAAGAAAAATTCAGTTTCTTCTCTCGATTTGGAGAGCTTTACAACTCCACAGCATCTCTCGACAATATAATCGTCAGAAATGATAGTAGTCTTCCTGTTAGAGAATTATGATATCACACACATGTCCTTCGAATGTTCAATTTCACTAATAAAAAGTGTTGTTTCTGGAGTATAAGTTTCTTCTTCAAACAATCTGATAGAATTACCTTAACGTAATTTATACAACGTAACAATTTGATCAACATCAACGTAACAATATATCAACATGATCAAAAAATTAATTTGAGTCCATCGACTTCACGATATTTCTTTAAAATGAATTTGCTACCTTCAAAGGTGCTAAAGGTGTTCAGCAATTGTTTTCCAAGATAGAACAAATTTCATCTTCTACAAAAGCAATACAATAATTTACAGGGGTTCCACCAAACTCAATGAAGTGTTTTCACTTCGAGAATAATATCAGAGAGAGAGAGAGAGAGAGAGAGAGAGAGAGAGAGAATGAGATTCAAAGCAGAGAACAATTTGCAATGAAAATGGTGTAATTATTTTGGCAGCGGGGTAGGCTATTTATAGACTCATTCTTGGCCATTCGAACATCTTTTCAGCCTTTTCAAAATAGTCGTCACTATTCTAACAACCTCTAAACTCGAATAGACAACTTAGTTTAATATTGCATCTATTAAGTCGGTTAACGATCGACTGTTAACAGTTGACTGTTTAGTTGGCTAAGAGAGGACTATTTAGTCTGTTACTAAACCATCCAAACCAAAAATAAAAATAAAAATCCAGAAATAAGCCAATAAAAAAATAAATTTCATTAAGTAACCAAGAATTTGACCCAAAAATTGAAATAAACTTTGTCCAAAAAGTTAATCTAATGTAAGGACCCACCCGCTCCTGAACACGAAATAGGACTAACTCGGACACGGGCACATGCTCGTGTCGAGCCGACCAGATGGGCGGCAACGGTAGGTGAATGTGTGCTTATAAGCGAACCCGATAAGATATAGGTCTCTCTTTTCCAAAGATTATTGGTATCCCTTGGGACTCAAACACAATTCTTAAACTTTCAACATATAAACCACACCAAAGTTTCCTAATTTCCCTATGTGGGATAAGTGTTCGGCAAATTTTTAGTAAATCTAATTCTTCATTAATTCTTAGTTTCAAGTAGGTTACTTTGATATTAAATATTTCATTTAATTCTAAATGGTTTTTGATAAATAAATATATCATATTAATAACCTCGCAGATTATAACGTGAATATTCTAGGTCCCATTAAAATTTACGGACCCTACTGAAATTGGGCTCAAATATTACCCATTTCACTAACAATAAACCATTTTTTCAACAATCCTCCATATAAATGAAATACGTCGACATTTTCCCAACAACAACATCCGGTTGTTTTTCGAAGTAATATTATAGAAAACTGCATTAGCATAAGTAGTCAAAGACTTTGAACTTTTCCGAGTAAAATATATCGTATCTACATAGCTAATTAATAGCAAGTTGCATTGAACAATCAGTTGTTCGTGTAAACTTAGACAATAGAAGTCACACAATTTCCCTTCAAACACAATTGTTTCTCATGTTTTTATTCATTTTGGCCTTGGACACCTCCTTGTTTCATGAGTGCGTTTTGGAGAATTTATCTTCACCTAATTATCTTTGAAGCGGCCCCTTCTCACACATATCGATGATCTGCATAAAGAATATTCTACAATGCTCCACTTGAGTGAATTAAGATATAAAAATTATTAAAATAGTAATTTAACCTATTTCGCGATAGTTAGGCACAGTGCTCATCATAGGAATGGGTATAAGTAAATATCTCCCCAGTGCATACTAAGCTTTTCATAGTTCGATTGTCACATTGAACATAGATCTTGGGATCTCCAATCAACTAGGTTGGGTTGCCACAATGGAAACTCTTGATTATTTTATCGATTTTAACCCCATCCCCTTTGATGAAATTTTGCCTTGCTCTCTCATCAAACTTTTAGTTAGCGGATCCGGAATATTATCTTTTGATTTCACATAATCTAAAAAGATAATATCAGTAGAGAGTAATTGTCTAACAGTATTGTATCTACGACGTATATGTCAAGATTTACCATTATACATAGCATCTTGTGCCCTACCAATTACTAATTGACTATCGCAATAGCATGCACTGATTTTATCCAACATGGAATATCTTCTGGAAAGTTTCATCGCCATTCGGCTTCTTCTCCAGTTTTGTCTAATGTAATGAATTGAGATTCCATCGTTGATCTAGCTATACAAGTGTAAAGACATATCCACTTGTCGACATGAAGTCTTTAGTATCTGATAACCAATTTGCATCATAGTATCCTTCAAGTACTGTTGGATATCACAAATAGTAAAATCCAAAGTTTTTGGTATGTTTTAAATACCCTAAAACTCTAACAATTGCCTTCCAGTGATTAGTGCTCAGACTACTCGTAGATCAACTTTGTCTACTAATTAAATAAGCAATATCAAGTCGAGTGCAGTTCACGATATATATTGAACTGCCAATAATACAAGGATATTGCAATTGAGACTTATTGTTACCAGTGTTAGAATAAGATGCATCTAGCATCCATAGATATATTTATAAGAATAATATCATATTTCTTGAATTTATCGAGAATCTTCTCAATATAGTGTGATTGAGAGATTATATGAGACCATTGGATGATCTAGAAATTTTAATTCCTAATAGTTAATCGCCACACCTAGATCCCTCATTTTTAAATTTACTTGTTAACATCCTTTTAGTAGTTTGAATTATGGTGTCATTATTATCCATAATCATCATGTCAACAATGTATAAACATACCTTGACAAACATCCATTTTGAGTGCTTTTTGAATATGTACATTTGTCACACATTAATTTTGAAACTATTTGACATCATTACCATGTCAAAATTTTCATGTCATTTCTTAGGAGCCTGCTTTAATCAATAAAGCAATAAAACAGGTCGACAAACTTTTTTTTCTTGTCCTAAGGCCACAAATCCTTTAGGTTGCTCCATATAAATTTCTTCATTTAATTCATCATTCAAAAAAGCTATTTTAGCAGCCATTCGATATATATCCAAACCATTCAATACTGTTATCGCAATAAGCATATGAAAGTAATTCTTGTTACTAGTAAATATGTATTGAAATAATGAAGACCATCTTTTTGCTTGTAGCCTTTTGCGATGAGTCTAGCTTTAAATTTGTTAATTGATCCATTTTCTTTCATTTACAACCAATGGTTTTTTGTTAGAAGGAAGGTCTATTAATTCACATGTATGATTTTGTACTATGGAGTCAATTTCATTATTAATAGCTTCTTTCCGAAATGAAATTTTGGTTGATAACATTACCTCTTTATGACTTTGAGGTTCGTTTTCTAACAAATATATTAGTTAATAGGCCCAAAAGAGGTTATCGTCCTAGCCCTCTTATTGCATCTAGGTTCTTCTTCATTTATAGATTCTTGATTTACAACCTCTTCATTTTCACGATGTCTTTTTAGTGAATTTGATCCACTTTAAGTTATAAGGAAAAACATTTCTAAAAAATGTAGCATCCCTTGATTCAATAATAATATTAACATTTATGTTGGATATTTCAGATTTATGTACAAAAAATATGTACTATGATTGACAAATCAATGTATACATCCAATGATTTTAGGTCCTATTTTGACCTTTTTGGGTTTTGGAACCGTTGTTAGCTAAAAATAGCTAGGTTTGTGGCCTTTCCATAATTCATAAGGTATACATTTTCGATGTGGTAGTTTGTTGAAAATATAATTAGTAGAAAGCAAGGCTTTCCCCACATGTTCTGCTATAATCCAAAACTTATTAAACATTGCATTCATTATCTCTTTTGATTTTTGATTCTTACGTTCAACAATACCATTAGAATGATGAGAATAAGACACAGTAATTTGATGAATAAATTCCATGTTCCAAAACAAAATTGTTCAAACAGAGAATCATATTCACCACCACTATCACTTCTTATTGCCTTAATCTTTTTGTTAAGTTGATTCTCGACCTCTAACTGATAGTGTTTAAACACATCAATCCCTTCATCTTTGCTTTTGAGTAAATATACATAGCAATATCGAGTGCAATCATCAACGAAAGTGATAAAATACTTTTTACCACCTCTAGTTTGAACAACTTTAAATCACAAATATCAGTGTAAATTAAATCTACAAGTTCCATATTCTTTCAACAAAACGAAAGGGTAAACGAGCCATGTTTGTATCTATGTATATATTGCATTTGTGATTAGGATCTAAATCGCAATTTGGTAATAAATTCAATTTGACTAGTCTACGCAAAGTATTATAATTTTATATGTCCTAATCATTCATGCCAAATATTAAATGACTCAAAAAAGTAAGAAGAAAATGTAATTTATACATACTAAGAGTTACAACGGTCATTACATTTAACTTAAAGAGCCCCTTATTCAGGCAGCCCTTTCCTAAAAACGTGTCATTTTTTGTAAGTACAAATTTGTCTAAAACAAATACTAGCTAAAACTGTTCTTGCTTAATAGGGAATCAAATACCAAATTCTTTCATATATTGGGCACATGATGTACTTCATTCAAAGTGAGCTCCTTTCCACTTGTCATTTTTAGTACTATCTCTCCATGTCCTTCAACCTTAGAAGATGAAGAATTTCCCGTGTAATTCATTATGATCTACCGCTAGAAAACATCCCGTATTTTGAGCATATGTGACGAGTAGCTCAAGTATCCACCCACCATTCCTTAATATTTTAAATAACTTGCATTCAGAAATGATCGCAAAAAGATTTATGCCTTGCTATCAGAAAGGTTTTCATGTTTACATTGACTTGAGGAATTTTTTTTCCTTGACATTCTTTTGCTTCCAACAATCTAGGATCAAGGGACCATTGTGTTTCCACTTTTTGCTAATTTTTAAACCTCCTTTCACAATGTTAGCCTTCGATTCCATTGAATGAGAAGCACCACTACTCTTTTTAGATTTGTGTTTGTCTTCTTCTATTCTCAACAAGTAGTAATATCTTCAAGTTTCATTTTCTCCGATTATATTAAGGAGTGTAGTACCGGAAGTTGTCATTTCTAAAACACAATAAGAAGATAAGCATCGAATTTGATAGAAGACTAGTACGATATAATTAGATTTTATTCCTCGTGGGACAATACACGTAACCCATAATTTATTACTTATCAACGACCACATACGCTTGCGAGATTTACACGAATACAAAACACAAGGCCAATAGATTTTTACTCCTGCTTGTCCATACATAACTTTCTTTCTCACTTGGATAAGGTAATATACATGGTCATATCTCTAATGGCGGGAAAGATGGCTATGGACTTTGAGGCCCTATTCAATAAAACGTAAAGATTTTTGGTGTGGGAAAGATAATGGACGTGAATAGGATTTAGGTTTAACAAAAAATACTTATCAACATATTATGAACGTGTGAAATTGAATTACATTTGAAAGACACTAGTGTGAGCTTTTAGACTAAAAAGGAATAAGTGATGTCTATTGGATGTCTAACAGTAACCTTAAATAAGTCATGATCTAGCTCAACGTGTGTCAAACCTAACTCTCTTAGGCATCCGATCATCTTAAATGGCTTGAGAAGTAGTCAACCTATGTTATATACGTCTGTCATTTGAATATGAATTGAAGGCATCCATTACAGAGCTGTCAAATTTAGCAATTGTACTACCTACTTCGAAAGATCTCTTGGATGAAGCAATGTTAGATAAATTGCTGCTCCTCATCTCTAATATGATGCTTTAGATGAAGAGGTGTCTCTTTGAATGAGATGCCTAAACCACATTGCCCCTCTGCCTAATTGCTTTAGCCTAAGCTTAGAAGGTCGAAGTGACGTAGAGTGTAAGCCTTACATGGCAAGATCCCATTAGCTGCCACATGGCCTGCTATGTTAGGCGAGATGAAATACTTTATTTACTGAATATGTGTGTGATCAACTCAATTAATAGAAAGGAATTCCCCTTTTTTGAAATCTTTGACTACTGCTGCACATGTTCCATTTTGTCAAATTCTCATATCACGACCTAAGGGATGTTTCTTCTTTCACAAAAATCACAGCAATATTTATAGGCTTCCCAAAATTATTGTTCTTTCTTCCAACAATCCCAGAAGTTGGGCTCAAAGGTAGAAGTGATCAAGGGATATGCGACAAAAATATCAGAGTTCAGATTTGTTATCCAATTTTTTGTTCACCCAATTAATTATTGATATATCATTTTTAAATTATCATGTAATCTCTAATTTACACTCGGTAACTTCATCACTAGCCAAAAGAATGATAGATTTTGTGCATTAAGACGAAAAATCGTGGTGAAGAAAATAGTAAAAAGGTATAGTGCTCCGTTTACACTATTAAACTTTCGTCAATTAACTAAAAGAAAAACCGTTTAGATTTGTGCTTGTTTGGAAAAGTTTTAAAAATTATTAAAAGTCAATTCTAAAGTTAAGAAATTAATTTTAACTATTGATTTCTTATCACCCTTCAGTTCAATCAAAATTTATTAAATTTTTTTTCCCTATTTTTGATAACTTAACACTTGACTAAAACCAAATTCAAATTTATTAGGAAAAAATAAAATTTATTTTACTATTCTCAATAACAAGTATTGAATTTTAGGACAGTTGCCATCAGATTGATGAAGAATTACTTTTGCCTATAATTTTCCCTCATTGAGCCTTGTTTTGTGTCCATTCTTTTGAAATTCCTTTAACTACAAAATCAATTTGAACTGCACGTTCACATATTTCTATTTAAATAAAAAAAAATCATACTTTTTAAACACACAATCTCATAAAAATACTATTTAAAACTCTTTTTTTTTTTTTAAATAATGGGCACAAAACAGGGGCTAAAGGTAATCAATTTCCACATTCAAAATTCTGACAATGAACTGGTGGTGACAAAATGAGAGAGAAACATTATAGCTCCTACGACAAACTAGATCACTATATTTAAGAATTAGACTTTATTTTATCCAAATTTATATCTAGTAGGCAATGATAATGATTATGAAATCCTTATTTCCATCAATCAATGGTTGAGTTACAATATCTTTATAAGACATTTTATCAATCACCAAAGGGCCTCATAAATTTGTCCACTGGATAAATATAATACTACCAAAGTAGTTTCACAGATGGATTTGAATCCAACCCAAGTTTTGAAATCAGCCCATTAATGATTCCTTCAACATACACCCCACCTTTTGATGTTGCCTTTATATTGGTAGGGAAGGTATACCGGTCAATTAGGAACCCTGATTTTCCCATTTTCTGAAATAAAAAATGAATGTGTTTCAGGAATGGACTTACTAGCTTAAGAAGTTTGTTGGAGATGTACGGTGCAGGGATACAATGATAGGATGTTAGGACATTGAGGACATATGAGGTGGGAGGAAGAGAAGGTTGTGGAAGAAACGAAGAGTTGAAATGGCAGTTGTGGAGGAGGTGAAGTTTAAGGTGGGCATGGATTTGTTCGAGTTGGTGAAGGGACACAACGGCAGAAAATGAGATAGTTGAATTTGTGGTAGCAGTGGAGGGGGTAGTTTTTGTTGGGAAAATGCTTTACAATGAGATTCATTCGTTTTTTTTTTTTTTTTGGAAGATCAAATTCATTTATGTTCTCCTCCATGAGATCGAAAGCATATATTTACTTGCAAAAATGATGCTCAAGTAAATGATAAATTGAAGTTCAAATTGATGAATTAGAAGATGTTAGGTATTGGAGGGAAGACTACTTTATATATGGTTACATTTTGAAAGGGTGTAATCATATGTAGCATAGGTGCTTTTTCCACTTGATTACCCTGGAGGTGAGGTGAAGCAGGATCGAAAGGTAGATTCTATGAGATTCATAATGAAGGGATGAATTTGAGTGGCTTCAATTATTGAAAAGTTTCCTCCAATGTGGTGAGATTTCAAAAAATTACCTAAAACACATGCGAAAGGAAATGAACATCAAAGAAGTGGGTGTTAGAATTGGAATCAAAGAAGATAATTGAAGTTTAGAAAAGAAGGGGTTTAATCCTATTGTGGCTAAAACCAATGTTGTTGAGCATGTTCGAAGTTTGAATACTTACAAGAACAAGTCTGGGCTACAAGGTGGCAAAGCAATCAAGCTCGAGCCAAAAGGTGGAATTCCAAAGAGAATTTTTAAGGAAAATGCTTCAACTAGGACTATCAGCTATAAGTACTCCCAGTGATTCTTCATGAAATTCAAGTAGAACAAAAATGAACATTAAAAAGCTGATTGTTAGAATTGAAGAAGACAATTGAAGTTCAAAAATGAAGGGGTTCAGCCCTACTGTGGCTAAAGTAAATGTTGTTGAGTATGATAAAAGTTCTAATACCTATAAGAATAAGTCCAGGCTATCTGACGGCAAATGGGCCAAGCTACGACCAAAATGTGGAATTTCTATTTAGAAATTTCAAGAAAAATGCTTCAATTATGATGATCAATCAAGTGCAAAAACTTTAAGTGATTCTTCATGAGATTTATACTAAAGGAATGACTTTGGTGACATTTAGTCAAGTGCAAAAGGGGAAGCTGGGACAAAATATGGAATTTTTGAAAAAAATTAAGGGAAATGCTTGAACTATGTGACATTCAATCAAGTAAAAAAACCTCAAGTACTTCTTCATGAGATTCACGTGGATGGGATTCATTGAGAGAAGTTTTTCAAGTGGTTAAGATTGTTAAAAAGTTGCATCTGACGTGGAAAGTTTTCAAAAAATTACATAAACCCTAAGGGAAAGGAAATGAATATTGAAGAACTCATTATCGAGAAACTATGTTCAGAAAAGAACGGGTTTATCAATCTTGTAGTTTCACAGTGGTTGTAGTTATTGGAAAACTGCATTTGGCGTGGAAAGAGTTCAAAAATTATCTAAGCACGGGTCCAATTCTTTTATGGCTAAAGCCAATGTTGTTGAGTATATTCAAAGTTCTAATAGATACAAGAGCGAATCTGGACCATCTAGTGGCAAAAGAGTCAGCTAGGATCGAAATGTGAAATTTTTAATAGAATTTTCAAGGCAAATGCTACCGTGACAATTAGTTGAGTGCAATAGCTTCAAGTGATTCTTCATGATATTCATGCTGAAAGGATAAATTTGGGTGAATCATTTCAAGTGGCTGCAATTGTAGAAAAATTGCATGTGGCATCGAAAGATTTCAAAGAAATACCAAAACAAGCAAATAGAATGAACAATGTCCCATTGATTGTCAAATTTTGAATCAAAGAAGACAACCAAAGTTTAGAAAAGAAGGGGTTCAATCATGTGGTAACCAAAGCTAATGTTGTTGAGCATGGTCAACATTATAATACCTAAAAGAACGGGTCTAGTACGACAACTTCAAGTGATTCTTCATGAGATTCATCCAAAATGGATGAATAGTTCATTTTTTAAGCTGCTGCAATTATTGAAAAATTGACTCCAGCGTGGAAAGATTTCAAAAGATTAACTAAATCACGAGCAAAAGGAAACAAATATCGAAGAATTGATTATTAGAATTAGAATCATAGAAGTAAACTGAAGTTCAGAATAGGAGTTCAATTCTATTGTTCAAGAACAAATCTAGGCCATTTGACGATAAAAGGACCATTCTGGGATCGACAATGGAATCATTGAAAAATAATTTCAGAGAAAAAGCTTCAAATGTGACAATTAGTCGAGCGAAAAACAAGAAGTGATTCTTCATGAGATTCATGTTGAAAGGGGTGAATTTAAGTGAAACGTTCAAAGTGGCTGCAATTATTGAAAAGTTACCTATGGAGTCGAAAGATTTCAAAAAATTACCAGAAGCACAAACAAAATGAATTGAACAATGAAGAACTGATTATTAGACTTCGAATCAAAGAAGAGAATAGAAGTTCAAAGAAGAGATTCAATCCTGTTGTGGCTAAAACCCACATTGTTGAGCACGGTCAAACTTCTAGCTACAAAGGGGCCCAGTTGGAAACAAAAGGTGGAATCTCTATAAATAAATTTCAAGTACTTCAACTGTGACAATTAGTCAAGTGTAAGAACTCCAATATTATCAAGCATGGTCCACAATTTAATACCTAAATGAGCAATTGTAGTCCATATGGAGGCAATGGGGTAAAGCTGGGACCAAAAGATGGAATTTCTAGGAAGAAATTTGAATTGAGATGCTTCAACTGTGACAATGAGTCAAGTGCATGAACTTCAAGTGATTATTTATGAGATTCGTGTTGAATGGATGATAGATGAAAATTTTGAAATGTCTCCATTTATTGAAAAGTCGCCTATGGTGTGGAAAGATTTCCAAAAATTAACTAAACAAGTTATAGGAAATGAACAATTAGGAATTGATTATTATAATCCGAATCGAAGAAGACAACTGAAGTTCAAAAAAAGAAGGAATTCAATCCTGTTGTGGCTAATACCAATGTTGTCAACCATAGTCTACATTTTAATACCTAAATGAACTAGTATAGTCTATCTGGTGGCAATCGGGCAAAGGTTGGACCAAAAGATGAAATTTCTAAAATGAAATTTGAATTGAAATTCTTTTAACTGTAACAATCGGTCAAGTGCAAGAACTTCAAGTAATCATATTCATGAGATTCGTGCTGAATATACAAATAAGATGATATTTTTTAAGTGGCTGTAATTATTGAAAAGTTTACTCTAATTTTAGACTCGATTTGAAGAACACAGTCGAATTTTGGAAAAGAAGGTTTCAATCCTATTGAGGCAAAACAAATATTGTTGAGCATGGTCAAATTTCTAATACCCACAAGAACAAGTCTTGCCATCTGGTCGTAAAGAGGCAATGCAAGATCAAACGGTGGAATTTCTATGAGAATTTTTCAGGGAAAATACTTCATTTGTGGCAATTAGTTGAGTGCAAGAGCTCCAAGTGATTATTCTTCATGAGATACTGAAGTGATAATTTTGGGTAAAAAGCATTTCAAGTAGCTGCAACTTTTAAAAATTTGACTCCAGCATGGAAATATTTCAAAAAATTACCTAAAGCACAAGCTAAAGAAAACGAATATTGAAAAACCGATTGTTAGAATTTGAAACTTTAGAATTTGAAACTTAGAAGACAATGGAACTTTAGAAAAGAAGGGGTTCAATTCTATTGTTGCTAAAACCAATGTTGATGAGCACGGTCAAAGTTCTAATACCTACAAGAATATGTCTATGTCATCTGGTGGCAAAGGGGCCTAACTAGGACAGACAAGTGGAAATTCTAAACAAGAAATTTCAAGGAAAATGCTTCAACTTTGACAATTGATCATGTGTAAAAACTCCAAATGATTCTTCATGAGATTCATGCTGAAAGGATAAATTTGAGTAAAACTTTCCAAGTAGCCACAATTATTGAAAAGTTGCCTACGGCGTGGAACGATTTTAATAAATTACTAGATGCACAAGCAAAAAGAAATGAACATTGAGAAGCGGTTGTCAGAAATTGAATAAGAGAAGGCCAATCAAAGTTTAGAAAAGAAGAGGTTCAATCCTATTACTGCTAAAACAAATGTTATTGAAAATGGTCAAAGTTCTGATACCTACAATAATAAGTTTAGGCCATCCGATGACAAAGGTGCCAAACTGGTTTCGAAAGGTGGAATTTGTAATGCTCTGAAACCTCATCTCGAAGCTTACTCAAATAAAAGTTGATTGACTCATTGTAATACAAGATTTAACAAAAAAAATTAAAGAAATTTGCAAACTAACAAAAACTATTTTATAGTCTTATAATATGTCAAATAATCAAATCCACTACTGTAATATAATTTCAGTACTTATTTTGTCAAATTCAACATCGATCTTGAAACATTAAATAAATAAAATTCTAAATTGAAATTTTTTTCTAACTAATACTAAACATTGAAAAAAAATCTTTAATTTTTGATCCTGCAATATGGACTTTGTTAGCAGTTTAACCTCCAACTTCGATCCATCAATCATCTGTAAAAATAATTTAGTATATGGAACAAGCATATGAATACATTCAATACAGATTTCATGCCAATATTTTGATAATTTAGTATAAAAAGCAAGTAAAGTACGCACATAAAACATAATTTTCTAGTGAGATAGAAAACTTACCGTCTCATTATCCCTTAGGTCAATTGAGAATGGTTATAATTTGTAAATATGACTCAATTTAGGGCAATATATATGATAAGTAAATAATTGTGATAATGATAATGACTTATCTAGAATTTTAACAGGACTCTTAATTGAAACTTACATTGAACTTTCAACAAACAACCTCATCATTGAAAATTCTAACTACATGATAATCTGATAAAAATTTAATAGATATCCAAATATTAAATTGTAATTTCGTTAAAACTTATATATTCAATCATTAGGATTATTAGAACAAAGTCCCTACAAAATTGTAAATTTGCTAAGTTACCCTAAAATCTCAAAAATGAATGCCTCATTATTATACATATTTTGGGGGTATTACATCCTCTCCTTAAAAAAATTTCGTCATTTACCTTGGTTATTGAATACCTATGGATATTTGTCTCTAATATCTAACCCGCGTTCCCAAGCGGACTCTTCAACTGCTTATGAAGTCTCTAAACATTTAACAATGGAATTTCTCTATTCCAAAGTATTTGAATCTTCCTATCCAAGATGAGTCATTGGAGCATCCTCGCAAGTTATATCTAGATGAATGACTTTGAGGATTAATCACGTGGTCAAGTTTTGATACATATTTTAAAAGTAAAAGACATCAAAGACATTGTGTATTGTGGAAAATTAGGGAGGCAAAGCCAATTTGTAAGCCACAATTCCCACACGTTTCAAGATCTCAAAAGGTCATATATAGATGGGCGGAGTTTTTTGCTTTTGCCAAATTGAGTGACTTTCTTCATGGGTGCTATTTTTAGGAAAACTTTGTCACTAACCTTGAACTCAAGATCTTTTCTCTTGTTATCTACATAACTTTTCTGTCGTTCTTGAGCAGTCTTAGTTCTGTCATGAATCTAGTTTGGACTATCTGCTCAATAGTCTCATGCCCTAAAATTCTTCGCTCACCAACTTCATTCCAATGAGCTGGAGATCTGCACTTTCTACAATACAATGCCTCATTAGAGGCCATTTCAATGGTGATTTGGTAGCCATTATTGTAGGCAAATTCTGCTAATGTTAGATTTTTTCCCCAGCTTCCTCCAAGATATAGGACTCATGCTCGAAGCATGTCCTTAAGAATTTGAATAGTTCTCTCCAACTAACCATTTCACTGTGGGTGAAAAGCTGTATTGAAGTTTACCTAAGTCCACATGTAATTTGATAACTTCTTAAAGATATAGCTGAGCTAATTTATCCATATTAAAGCCATCTTCATTGGTAAGAAGTACACAGAATTTGTGAATATGTCAATAATAACCGAAATTCCATTATTTTCTCTATTTGAATTCGGAAAGCCAACTGCAAAATCCATGGTGATGTGCTCTCATTTTCCATTCAAGAATCTCTAGTGGATTTAATAATCATGATGGCCTTTGATATTCTAAAAAAACTTAGAGGCAAACCATGCACTTCTCTCCGAATCGACTCATTCCTCTTTTCATATTCCACCACTAGAATATGCTTTGAAGGTCCTTATAAATTTTTGTTCACCCAGGATGTGCTGCATATGGGGCGAAGCGAGTTTCTTCTAATATTTCTTTTCATATATTCTAATCCTTCAGTACACTCGATCTTCCTTTAAACATCAAGGTGTTATCTTTAGCTAGCTCATAACACTTTCAACCTCCATGCAAACTTCACCCTTAATCTTTTGAAAAAACGAATCACTATACTATCTTTCTTAGTTCGGTCTCAAATAGTAGGTTTATATGAGTGTAGCAATTTGGGCTGCAATATTTGCTGGAAGATCATCTCAAGTTGTAAGTGATCTATATCTCTAATACTAGATTTCTATATAGCGGGTAAAGTTGTCAGATGTCCTGTAGTCTTCCTGGATGATAATGGATGGCACAATATTAATTTTTCACCAATTCTAGCCATCTTCATCATCTCATGTTCAATTCCTTCCCATTGAAGAAGTCTTTTAGGATCTTATGGTTCTTATAAATCACATTTAGGTCCATAGAGAGATAGTGTCGCCATATCTTTAGTACATGAACTACTGCTGCTAACTTTAGGTTATGCATTGGATTGTTTTCTTCATATGACTTTAGTTGTCTGGAAGCATATGCTAACAACTTAGCATGCTGCGTAAGTTCACATCCCAAACCCTGCTTAAGTGCTTCACTATAGATAATAAAGCCTTTTGATCTTTTAGTTATGGTCAAGATTGTAGTTGATATCAATTTCTGTTTTAGTTCTTGAAAAGCTCTCTTCGTACCTATTCATCTATTAGAACTTCATGTTTTTTTTCGTTCGTTGAGTCATTGGGATGTCGATCTATGGAAATCCTTCAAAGAATCGCCTATAATAACCTGCTAATCTCAAGAAGTGTGCACTTCTCTAACATTAATTAGCCGAGGCCAATTGGTAATTGCTTCCACTTTACCTGGGTCAACTTCAATTCCTTGGGCTATGATTACATGGCCAGAAATCCCAATCCATTTAACCAAAACTTGCACATTTTGAATTTTGAGTAGAGCTTCTCCTTCCTCAGCATTTCAAGAATAATCCTTAGGTATTCGGTATGTTCATGTTCACTCTTTAAATAGATTAGTAAGTGTTAATGAAGACAATAACAAAAAATTCGATTGATGAGATCCATGAAGACTACTAGTGCATTTGCCAAAGGGCATCACCAAGAACTTATAGTGCCTATATCGAGTTCTAAATATTATCTTAGTAATGTCAATTGCTTTAATTTTCAGCTGATGATAGCTCAATATCAAAATCAATTTTTTAGAAGACCTTGGTACTTTGTAGCTGTGTCAAATAAATATTTAATTCTGGGGAGGGGCTATTTATTTTTAGTTGTTATACGGTTCATCTCCCAATAATCAATGCACATTCTCATCGATCCATCCTTATTTTTTACGAATAATATTGGATCTCACCATGGCGAGCGAGACATTAGGTCTAATAAAACCCTTATCTAGCAACTCTCATCATTGTACTTTTAATTCTTGAAGTTCCATGAGTCATATGATAAGGGAAATTTTAAATTGGCGTGGCACTCTATACGAGGTCAATAGTAAACTCGAACTCTCAGTTTGGAGGCATTCCTTGTAAATCTTCTGGAAATACATCTAAAAATTCCTAATACCTTAAACTTCGTCGATGGTTAACTCCTTTTGATCAATGCTGGTCAAAGACACTAAGAATCTGTGATCAGCCTTCTTTTTCAACAAGTGTTTAGTCTGCACTGCTGTTATAACTCGGGGTAGAGGTTTCACCCCTGTTCCAAAGAAAATTATACATTCTCAAAACAACGAACAGTTGCATGATTTTTTAACGACAATCAATTCCAAGTATATGCCAACATGTTTAGGACCACCAAGTTTGTTTATATAATTCCTCGCAATATAATTTGGATTAATCACCTTTCCAGATGGTAGTGATACTTCATTATGTTATCAAGGGGTACACATTCTATATTTGACTTTGAAATGAATATTCAAGAAACAAACGAGTGTATAGCTCTTAAGTCAATTAACATAAAAGCAGGCATGTCAGCTACTACTACATTGCAGTCGAGCTTTGCCTTTTCCTATGTTAAATTAAAAACTCTAGCCTTGACCACCTTTTGATCTTCAGGCTTCTTAGGTTGCCACTCAGTGCACTCTTTGGCGACGTGTCCTACCTTGCAACGTCTGTAACATACAACTTTTCCTGCCAAGCAATCTCCCTTATGAGGTTTTTGACATTTATGACGGAGTAGTCTTTGATTTTTGTCATTGATGTTGGCATCTGTTTCTGTCCTTCCCTTTTTGTTGGAGCCTTTTCCATTTTTGTTGATATTGTGCCATTTGCACTTGTCTAAGGAGCCAATCTACGATTTACTACCTTTGCAAATCTGGTCATTGTCAAATACACTTAAGCCTTCTCTAGAGCTCCCTGATAAGGCCATTGCTTTCCTAATATCTGTTCCAGTCCATGCTCAAAATGTCAAGCTCATCTCTTCTCAGTATCCATCAGATGTGGGGCAAATTTGGATAACTCATAATTAGTGAGCATCACATTTTCCTACTTCAGCTCATGAAACTCTGTATTGGAAAATACTTCTGAAGCACTATTTCTTCGAACTCTGCTAGTGTAAGGTTATGCTGTTACTCGTCGTGGGAGATCTAATAATCATCTCCCTCCAATGACCTGATCCCTTCTCCATCATAAATACCGCACAAAGAAGCCTGAAGATGTAGTCAAGATGGCGAAGCCATTCTTTAGCGGCCAATGGATTGGGCCACCATTAAACACGAGTGGTTGCATCTTACGAAATTGTTCTACAATTGAATATGATCTAGGCCCACCTCGTGGCTGTTGAGGTGGTGGTAGTTGCAACATCTCTTGCATAGCAACTGGCAAATCTTGTGCCAAGTTAGCTATTGTCTAAATCATTATTAAGTGGGTTTACATTATTGCCTTTCATCTTGTTGATTTGAATGACGCGCAATTGAAAATGTTTTTCTAAATGAGGAGAGGGTCACAAATGGACCACTAAATCTCAAACTCACCCTAGATAGTTTAGGTCTTTTTGACAAAGCCTTACAACCTTGTGAATATGCAAATCAAGAAAACTTAGACAATAAATTTCACAATTTTTTTTACATAATCACTGCTTTGATCAATTACTTTTCAAGTTCTGTAAAATATAGAAATTTAACTTTCTACGAAGAGATATACTAAATTTAAGAAATCACTTGTTAACTTTAAAACTAAATACCTTAGGTCATTGGTTAGATGATGATCATTCTGGTCCCTAAAGATCGTTGGTTAACTTTAAAAATAAATTTATTTAAAACTGTAACATATCTAAATCTAAAATTTTAGTTTCACAAAATCTGTAGAAAAGATTGATTGTGCTCTAATACCATGCTACATGTCCTAAAGCCTATGTCCTTAAGGTTACTCAAATAATTCATTTAGCCATTATGCCCTTGTTTGAGCCCCATTTTGAGGGAAAAATGAATTTTTGATAGTGTATTGATAGAAAATGTGTGGTTAAAAAAGAAGAAAAATTTTGGATTTGCATGTAATATTATTTTATAAAGAATGCGTGATTGAAATGATGTCAAAATATTGTTGAAAATGCATTTTTTTCTAAAGAATAGGGCTCAAACAAGGGCTAATATATATATATAATTAAAAATAGTTTTTTAATTAAATACTAAATGTTGAAATCTTAAATTCTCAATCCAGTGATAAAGACTGTTAGTAATTTCAACCTCCTACTCCGGTCTATCAAACTTCTGTAAAAATAATTTAGAATATGGAATGAGCATATGAATACACTCAATATAGATTTCTTGTCAGTATTTTAAGAATTTAATATAAAAACTAAGTAAAGTATGCACATAACATAATTTTCAATTGGGATAGAAGCCCGACCGTCTCATTCTCTCTTAGGTCATACCCATTCTCAATCTCCATTTAGGGTTTTAATCGTGTGGCTAGTTTTTCCTTAGATCTACACAAGAATATCCTATGATATTACTCACAAGGTCCTCCTTTAGTTTGGACCACATATTGCACATAATATACTCAACTTAAAACATTAAAAATAAAAACATAAAATCATTTGGCATTTATCCATACCTGATTCATTAAATTCCTTGTAATTTGAGTTAATTATGACTAAAATTTTTGTGAACGGATCTCGAACGGGCTAGAAAACCTTTTATCTTTTGTTTCGTTTCCTTTCTCAGGATTTTTTCTCTTTTGCTGTCTCTCTCTCTCTCTCTCACACACACATATCAATTGAGGGGAATATATAATAACTAAATAGTTGTGAAAATGATAATGACCTACCTAGAATTTTAATAGGACTCTTAATTAGAATTTAAATTGGCGTCTTAACAAACAACCATATCAAAGAAAATTCTAACTACATTTTCTATTATAAATATTTTAAAATTCTAAATTTATCTAAACAACTTTATATCAAACAATTCGATAATATTTCAAGATAATATTTCAATAGATATCCAAATATTAAATTGTAATTTCGTTAAAACTCATATTTTCAATCATTAGGATTATTGGCATAAATTCCCTATAAAACAATAAGCCCATGTTTGGTCCCCATTTTTCAATAATGAAAATGGGAGGAATAGTATTTTTTTGAACAATGAGAGGTTGAAAAAGAAGGAAAAATCTTCGATTTACGTGTAATATTATTTATGGAAGATTGTGTAGTTGGAAATACGAGAGAGAAAAATAGAATGTAATGGAATGTAATTTAATGGGAGTCAAACAGGGGCTAAAGTTGCTAAGTTACTTTAGAATCTCAAAGCCTACGTTCACGCTTCATAATATATTGTACGTACTTTTACAGTGTTACAGAATTTCTAAAAATAAATTTCAAGGATAACGCTTTCAAGGATAACGCTTCAACTATGACAGTCAGTCATATGCAACAATTCCAAGTGATATTTCATGAGATTCATACTATGTGAAACTTTCCAAGAGGCTGCAATTATTGAAAAGCTGCCTTTGTCGTTGAAAGACTTCAAAAAATTATCTAAAGCACAAGCATATGAAATTGAACATTGAAGAAGAAAATTAAAGTTCAAAAAAGAAGGGGTTTCCTACTATGGTTAAAGCCAAGCATGGTCAATATTCTAATACCAACAAGAATAAGTCTGGCCCATTTGGTGGTAAAGGGGCCAAGCTGGGGATATGGAATTTCTAAAAAGGATATTTGAAAGAAAAAGATTTAAATGTGAAGATACATAAGTGAACGAACTTCATGAGATTCATGTTGAAAAGATGAATTTGATTTAAAATTTCTTTGTGGCTACAATTGTTGAAAAGTTGCCTCTAGAGTGGAAAATTCCAAAAAATTATGTAAAGTACAGGGAAGAAAATGAACATTGAAGAACTTATTGTAGGACTTTGAATTAAAGAAGACAACCAAAGTTCAGAAAAGACGGGTTCAAACCTGCTATGAGTAAATCCAATGTTTTGAAAGTGGTCAAAGTTCTAATACTTAAAAGAACAAGTATAAGCCATCTGGAGGCAAAAGAGCCGGGCAGAGATGAAAAGTTGAATTTTTAACAAGAAATTTCAAGGAAAATGCTTCAAACTATAACAATTAGTCAAACACTAGAACTCCAAGTTATTCTTCTTAGATTCATGCTAAAGGTATAAATTTAGGTAAAACTTTCCATATGGCTACAATTGTAGAAAAGTTGCCTATGGAGTGGAAAGATTTCAAAAAATTACCTAAACCACAAGCGAAAGGAAATGAACAATGAAGTATTGATTGTTAGACTTCCAATCGAAGAAAAAAATCTACGTTCCAAAAAGGAGTTTAATCCTATTGTGGTCGATGCCAATTTTATTGATTAGGGTCAATGTTCTAGTGACTAGAAGAACAAGGTGAAATTTCTAAACAGAAATTTCAAGGAAAATACTTCAACTCTAGAAATTAGTCAAAATGTATAAGAACTTCAAGTGATTCTTTATGGGATTCTTGCCAAAGGGATGAATTTAGGTGAAACATTTCAAGTGGCTACATTTATAGAAAAGTTACATATAGCTTGTATTGATTTTGAAAAATTATCAAAACTACAAACGAAATGAAATGAACAGTGAAGAAACTGGTTGTTAAGTAATTGAAGAAGACAACCAAAGTTCAAAAAAATAAAATAAAAATGGATTCAATCTTGTTGTGGATATAGCCAATGTTGTTGAGCATGGTCAGTGTTCTAATTTCTACAAGAACGGGTCTAGGTCATTTGGTAACCTTCGGATGGAATTTGCAAAAAGAAATGTCAAGGGAAATGTTTCATCTGTGACAATCGACTTCACATGTTAGAATTCCAAGTGAAGGAATTAATTCGAATGAAACTTTCCAAGTAACTTCAATTATTGAAATGTTGCCTCCAACTTGGAAAGATTTCAAAAAATTACCAGTAGCACAAATAAAAAGAAAAGAACGTCGGGCCTATTAACAAACAAACCCAATAAATTAATCCAGTCCAATATTTAACTAATTCAATTCATTAAATTTGGTACATGAATTAATTAATCCAATTAATTAAATTTGGGCCTATTTACAAGCAACCCTATATAATTGTCCAACACTTGTCAATTAATTAATTGATAAATCTCATTCTTCCAATTCTCGTTTTGCGTGTGACCCCATTAGGTTCCTGATTACAATGCCTAACGACAGTGAATAATTATTTTGATATAATCAAAATCGACAAATTATGATAACCCTTTTAAAATTTATTCCCAATTAACATTCATCATATAATATGCCTGGGCAATATATGTGACAAAAAATATCACGTGGTATGACAAAATCAAACTTGTTCATTTATCGTGAAACTATAATCTCTTCGTTAATATAATCCAATTAGTTACGAGATATGAAGTGTATCAGTATCGATTATCAATCATATATTTTATCCCACGCTTAACTGAATAGCATGTAGATCATAATCTCTCACTAGTGATCATTCGCAACCTCCATAATTCTTGACATACCCAAACTATGTTATATTAGTGACTCTTGGCAGAGCAATACAACATCACTAAAATATGACTATCCCCATGAAGGCGCTATGATGACCTCTAAACAAGGACTAATTTCACTATTGCACGTCAAAGATTAACCACTAACACTCAGTTACCCTTGTGGAATCTGTCCATCGAGTCTCCAGTGTTTTAACACTTATCCACGTATTTATCTAAATGTCACTACATTTTAGCTCGTGAGATTAGCAATTCAATTCAAAAGTTAGAAATGCCACACATGATGATCTAACTGTAATAATGATATTCATATCTCGTTATTACTTACAATCAAGGATAACTTAAAATTCAATCATATATAATTTGTATCCTACAATCACAACTCCTTCTGATTAACAAGTTTCCAAGACTTAAATCTATGGACTGTATTATTTAATTTCAATTAAATAATAGATTTTCCATGAATAAAATGCATTAATTATATATTACAAGTGTTTATGTCCAAAATTGATTGGACCTAAGCATAACACCTACCAACTCCCACTTGCACTAGATACAATCACTTATGTATCTTATATCATAAGAGTTATATATGACAGTCATGTTTATGTTGCGACAAGGTTTGTTAGTGGATTTGTAATATTATCAATTGTGGGAACTTGTTCTTTATTTATACTATTTCTTTGTTAATTCTCTCCAATTAAACAATACCACCTAGGCATAAATGTTTGGATCCCTAAGACCTTAGTTTCTTCACCTATGCGATAGCTCCATTGTTATCACATTACTCCCCCATTTGGTACTCATTAAATTATATTTCATTACATTTCATTTTTCTCTCTTTTATTTTTAATCACACAATCTTCTATAAAATACTATTACGCATATATCGAAAATGTTTCCTTCTTTTTTAACCACTCATATTTCAAATGAACGGGGGGCTACAGATGTATGTGAGCAACTGTGTTACAAACTATTCCAAATCCATTAAAGCTTCTTGATCCAAGCCGTAACTTTTCGCTGCTTTTGAAACAATGGTGTATTAGGCTTTTGCTATTATATCAACGGTTATTTCATGATTGAAACCTTTCCAAATTAATAATTGCCATTTAGTCTGACTAGAAGTTAGTATTAGTATATCCATGAACTCTTAGTTCATTTTCTCGATATAAAATGTTCTTAAAATTTTATCCATATAGATTACAAGGAGTCAAGCAATCTTCCAAATATATAAATCAAGTTGCTTCTCTCATATTTTTCACGGAGAAATTCTTTAACAACCACAATTTCAATTATTGAAATATAAGAATGTGGTTTCCTATCAATAGTATGTCATTTAAATATAATATCCTAATACAACGCTCCCATCGTTATCTCATTGAAAACATATGATTCATCTTTATTTCTGATAAAATCAAACCCTTTTGATTGTCTTATCAAAACGAATATTCCAATTCCTAGAGGCTTGCTTTAATCCCTATATGGATCGATTGAGCTTGTATACGTTCATCTTGTTTGAGCCCCATTTTTGTCAAAAATGCATTTTTTGAGTTACTGATGAGAAATGTGTAGTTTAAAAATAATGAAAAATTTTAAGTTGAGTGTAATTTTATTGTATTGAAGAATATGTAGTTAAAATATGGCCAAAATACTATTCAAGAATGCATTTTTTTAAAAAAGAAAGAAAAATGGGGCTCAAGTAAGGGCTTTATAAGCAAATTTAGATTCGAAAACTTCGAGTTATGTCATGTAAACTTACTTTTGTATGTTCCTGTTAAGGAATGCAATTTTGACATCTATTTGCCATAATTCATAGTCTTAGTATGCAACTAGGATATGTACATAAAATTACATAATAGATTACATAATACCACATGATACTCTACCATTTGTCAGTTTAAAATACAATCAACTTTTTCATCCAATCTTTTCCTTTCACATCATATTATGTAATCCGTTATGCATATTTTTTTTGTATAAAAGTAGTAAAATCTATGCAGGTATTACAAGCAAAATCTAAATGGGCTTAAGTATGGCTATATGTTTTTTATCGAAGTAAACTCCTTGTCTTTTGTTATAACATTTTTGTTACTAGCGCTTTGTATGTAGTTTGGCTCCTAGAGTATGGTGCCTATGGGGCTTCCTATTTTACTGTATCAAAAGGCCCAATGTCAACCTTTTCCTGTAAACTCATTTTAACTTATGGGCTTTAACCCATCAGGTTGGTCGACCAAGGTCCAAACCTTGTTTACATACATTGAATTTATTTTGAATTCCTTGACCTCCTGCCATCTCTTTGACACACTTGACTTTGCTTTTACATATTTAGTAAGTTCCTCATCCTCGATTAGTAATCATGGACCTGTACATTCTAGGAGGTCGAATGTTTCTATAAGGTTTATATGGACTTGATGTATCTCAAGAGTCTCTAATTCCTGATCAAGTGTATATCCTTCAGCAAGTGTGGGATTCAACTAATGTTCATCTAATTGGTCAATTGTGTCTATGGATTCTTGAACTTTTCAAGATCAATTCTGCTCCTACTGTCCTCTCGTAGAATGAACTATTATCTAGGAATACGACTTGTCTTGTGATGAGCAATATCTTCTCTAGGAATTATGGAATTGATATCCAATGTCTCTTTTGGATCTTCCACAAACATGCATTTATCAAATTTAGTCTCAACTTTATCCAAACTTCAAATAAGCTTCATAGTCCCAAACTTTAATATAAGACAAGTTGGGCCTTCTACCTCTCTATAGCTCGTATGGAATTGTCAACCAACTTAGCCCCTGTTTGATCCCCATTAAATTAAATTACATTACATTTCATTTTTCTCTCCTATTTTCAACCACACAATCTTCCATAAAATAATATTACACGTAAATCGAAAACTTTTCCTTCATTTTCAACCACTCATTTTTCAAAAAAATACTATTCCCCCATTTTCATTTTCAGGTAATGGGCATCAAACGGGGACTTAAATAGGACATGGTTTAGTGCATAGCATGCTGTAATTTGTGTATGACCCTGAAACAATTTTGAATGATTTGGATGGCTCATTCATCCACTTAGATACACCATTATTTTGCAATGTATATGGCGGAGCAAACTACGAGAGAATCACATTCTATTTTAGATAATCTAAAATTCACCTTTAGGATATATGTTACCTCAATCAGATCTTAGTGTGAATTCACCTTCTCCTAATTTTTTCTCTACTTTTTAACTTGAATCCATTGATCCTTTTAAGAGCTTTATCATGTATACATGACCAATTCTGAAAATAGTCATTAATAAATGTGAGGAAATAAGGGAAATCGCATCTAGCATTAATCGATATAGGTCTACATACATCACTATGAATTAGGCCATTGTATAGCTCTTTTACCTTTTTGAGTAAAAGGGGATGTGTTCATCTTGCCTAACTGGCATAATTGGCATTTTTCAAATGATTCAAAATTAGTTGACCCTATGTAATTTTGAAATTGCATTTTCATTTATTTGATCAAGTCTACATTGCTAGATATAGGTGTTATTTGGATTAACACTTTTTTCCATTTTAATTTCTATACTCATTATAGAATACTAAGTATTTAGAAAATAAATGTCATTTTATAATTTATCATAACCATTATGATCTTATCAAGATAAAAGAGAACAACATTTGTCCTTAACATTAAAATTATTCATGAACAAACATGAAATTCAAATAAGGTTCTTGGTAATAGTGTGAACAAAATAACATTCTCTAATTCTAATAGTAAGCCTAAAGATAGTGGCAAAAGTATGCTTCTACAACTAATGCAGTAACCTTTGCTCTTTTCAACGTGTAGGTCAATTTCTCCATTTTGCAGTGGTCTATTTCTAAATAGTTTTTGCATATATAACACAAATATGAAATCTATATCTGATATTTAATAGCTAAGAAGCTAATGAAGTAGACGTAAACCTTGCAATTTCTCTTCCAATAACCTTTCATTCCTAGGGTCATTAGATTTGATATTGCTCTTCTTTGCTTTGACTATGTTGGTCATCTTTGATGCCTTCTTAAAGCCTCCTTTAAATTTCCTCTTAGTAGCCTTAGAGGAATCAATGGCCAAGACTCAACCTTTTCAAAGTTTGATGTTAGGCTCAACAGCGCGGCGAATGTGTACTCGACCTTATTTATAATATTCATAATAAATTGTGAATAGCTATCTGGCAAAGATTGTAGAACCAAGTCTATACTTTGTTCTTGGTCCATGATTGTACTCAATTGTGACAATTTCTCAATACTGATCATCTTCAGTGCATGAGCAGTACTAAAGACCCTTTGTCATTTTGCTTCTTTTCACACGTGATTAGTTATCATACAACTCTTTGAAATGAAAAAATCATGTGTGTTAATCTATACCGTAATGTTGCTTTTGTAATTTAGGTGAAATAGATGCAAGCATCACACATGTTGCAATACTATTGTCATTACCATGATTTACTCTAAGCAACCACATCTTCTTCAATTGAGTCATGAGTATGTGTATCTGAAAATGGTTAATTAAGGACATAACCAATTCTCTTATTCCTTAGAACAATTCTCAAATTGCGGTGTCAATCAAGAAAATTTAGTTTGGTTTGATTGTTGGCATCCAGTATCCTCATCAAATATATATGGTAACTCTTGATTCAAAAATGTAAATGATAAAAAATAAAGAATAATATATAGAAATGCATTATTTAATTAATTAAATTAATTATGCTTCCATTATTTAACTCAAATTTACGACAATCTCATGTGAATTTATGAAATCCATTTGTTATATTAAGACCTTTAGTGTACTCAACAAGTTAAGATAAATATTTGGGTAGATACTATTATTAATTGTATCTCCATACAACTTCTAGTACATTAAGGTAAGAATTCTTTGTTAACACATCTTATGTGTTAACTTAATATTCCTCTAGAATTTATCTCTTTCAGTACAAGTACTCAACAGAAGATAAATTTTATTTAAGTAGGACCCATCATTCAGAAATACAGATCTAATCATAGTGTCTAACATATACCTAGTGGACCAACTTTGAGTGTACTCAACAAGCCGAGATCAATTTAGGACTCTTGTTTTTCACTATAATAATGAAAGGTGAAAATAATACCGACTTAATAATTTAGGGAGGGATTTATCAAGTAAAGGTCACATCGTCATAATTATATATATTTTATTATACATCTAACATGCAATGCAAATAAACATACATATAATGGTGTAGACAATTATGAATTTAGAGTCTTCTAGAGCCATGAGAAAGACTAGTTGGTTAATTCTTGAGGGTATTGCATTGATTCATACAGTGCTCCATCTATATTATTTTCTCATCTTCTTATATCTTCAATTATTCCAACTGTAACATGTATCCTATATGAGTTGGCAAGCAGGCTAAATAATTGGACATTAGGCCCAAAATAATTACAACGGGCTCGCAGGTATAAAAAATAAATAAGAACTCGCATACCCATAAAACTGAGTAACCATTCAACACATCCATATGGTTGAGTCCATAATCATCCATTAAGTGTACATTCATCGTATAATTGCTTTTTTCCATAATATCTAATATTATATGCAACATTATTTCAAGTTTCTTGAAATTAAGGTCATCTAAACAAGTTTAGACAAAAGGATCGAAAACAGTTAAATTATTAATTAATCAAATTAATTTAATAAATGGTATATTTAATTAAAATTAAATTTTAATTAAATACCGATTATAATTCTAATTCAACAATTATATGGCAGAATTATTTGATTAAAATTTAATTTTAATTAAATATCAAATTAGAACCCAATTCCAATTCAAGGAATAAATTAGGGTGAGATAATTTAATTAAAATAAAATTTTTTTAAATATCAAATTAGAGTCCAACTCTAAAACTAATTGAATTAACATTTTAATTTAGGATAAAAATCCTAAATAAAATCAAATCAAATTTAGGGTTAAATTTTGAAATTTTAGTTAAAATTTTTTAACCCTAAATTTTAGTTAAAATCCAATTTTAACTATTATTTAAAAAGTCGTCAATTTTGAAATAAAATTTTATGGGGGCAAAATTCAAATTTAGATTAAATACCATTTGAAAATCATATTTAAAACTATTTAAATTTAAATCTCCTTTTGAAAATTACAATCTGACCCATTTGGAAATTATTAATAGAGCCCTAAAAATTTTTAAAATTACGAACAAATTCTTACTTTAATAATTGCAAATTGACCTCAAGATAATAATGCTAGCAGGGCCTGCAATTTCTCAAATTATATAAAAGGCTTCCGCCTGCAATCACCAAAATAAAAAGGGTTCCACACCATTTCTTCTCGTTTTCTAGGCGGTGTCAAGAGTCACCGACGCCTCCTCTTTCCATCAAGCTATGCAAGTACAGCTGTGGAGCTTGGAAAGAATGGCACATTGCAACATCGTGCTATATACTACATCAACAGTGGCACTCATTGCAGTAGACGATAGCGACGATGAGCGCCCCATGATGCTGCCACCTTTGTGCATGGTTGTTACCATAGGTGCTGACAGCAACTTTTGCCATCGACCAACCCTGTCCAATCTGTTTTTGGTCCAAAATTGACTTTGTTTCAGAAAATGATTTTTGAAGATGAAAAATTAATTTTCTTAACAGCTAAATACATGAAAGATAAACAATCAATTATTGATTGTTCCCAAAGTTTCAAAACAATTTCTAACAAATCCAAAGTGGGCTCTAATGCCATTTTGAGAATTTCTTTAATCATGCACAAAAAAAATAAAAACAATTTAATTTCTGCCAATAATCTGCATTGTGTATAGACAGAAGCTGTAATAAGAATTATGCCTTTGTTGAATCTGCAAAATCCTTTGCTTGTTTTGAAGATCAATCACGATCTATAATACACAGCTGTCTAATAGTCCAGCCTTCAATGAAAATACATACAGGGAACAAGAATGAGAGAGTTAGGGTTTCTCTTTTCTTGTGTGCAAGATAAAAATTTTCTTGTTATTATTTCACAGACTTAATTTGATTCAATATTTAATTAATCCAATTTATTAAATTTAGTCTATGGATTAATTAATTTAGGCCTATTAACAAACAACTCAATTAATTAATTGTGCAACACATGTCTATTAATTAAATGATAAATCTCACTATTCTATTCTCCTCTTGTGTATGCCCCATTAGGTTCACAATCATGATCTTTAATGATGTAAATTAGTATCTTGATCTAATCAAAATCGATAAATTTTAATATCCATTTATCATCAATTCACATCCATCATCCCATATTGACATTTACAAATGTGTCATGGCAATATATGTAAAAATATCACGTGGTATGATAAAATCAAACTTGTTTGTTTACTGTGAAACTATAATCCCTTCATCAAAATAATTTGATTAATTACAATAATTTGGGCAAGGATTTTATTATTAACTTAACTGAATAATTTGTAGATGATAATCTTTCACTATCTAAGAGTGACAAAATTTTCTATTGATCATTCACAACTTTTAGAGAGTTCTTGACATATGAAAGATGAATTCAAGTTAAAAGACTAATTCCACTACAAAATACTAGAGATTGACCACTGACAGATAACTATCCATATCGAATCTCTTCAGCGGGTTCCAATGTTTTGTTCTTTAATAAACATCCATGTACTCATTTAAATGTCACCACATTTTAACTCGTGAGATCAGGTACTCACTTCAAAAATAAGAAATGCCGCACTTGATGATCTAATCGTAATAACAAGATCCGTATTTCGTTATTACTTACGACCACGAATAATTTATGATTCAGTAAGATATAATTTGTATTTCACAATTACAATTCCTTGTGATTAACAAGTTACCAAAACTTAAATCTACAGACTATTATTTAATTTACTTTAATATTAGTTCAATTAAATATTAGATTTGCCACAATTAAAATGCATCAGTTATATATTGTTATTATTAAAAGGAAATGAATTATGTTTTTTTTTTCAACTTTAGTTTTGCTTAAAATAAAATTCTTCTTTTAAAAGTCAATTATCAAAAGTTATTTTATTCTTTGCAATTCGAATAAATTCTAGGCATCAATATTCTTACACGCTTGAAAAGATTTTCAGGCATTTGTCATATCATTTTCTCTAGCCAATGTTCTAATGAAATATCTAACCTTCACAAAGTTTAAAAATGCACAAATGTCCAGTTTCAGATTTTCTTAGCAAAATAAACTATCATCTATAACGAGCTTCTTGATCAAGAAGTCCTACTCAAAAAATTGTAGATTATTCCTTTTTAGAATCGATGCCATTTTTCTTCATAGCCAACTCAAAATCCTTCGTCTGGTAGAATTTTCATGACTAAAAGGTGGTTATTGCAAAAACATAGTTGAAAAGTTATATGCTAACCTAAGTGCTTCTTTTCTTGAATGTCATAGTCCATCCTACAAATGTGGATTTATGGCTGTTATGGCCTATATCTCATGGAGTTCAAGTTAATTTGTACGAAATGATAGTGCTGGAAATGATCAGTAGTGTAGACTTTTCAACTATCAAAGGCTCAACTATACTCAACTTATCACCTCCTTATTTAGGTAAGCTCAGTGCCGACTTATCTAATGAGAGGTTTGAGTTCATGCGCCCAAATTTCTCATGTCAAAAGGGTGATCCCAAACCATATGAAGCTCGAGGAAAATAGATGTGGAATGGGTGATATTGCAGAGTGATACATGGTCCTCAACACAAGCATGTAGGGCTAATTTTGTGGAGCTTCATGAACAAAATGTCAATCTTGCCACTGAACAAGTTCGTTTAGCAGAACCCATTGAAGCACTAAAGAAATTGACGATGATTTCTTCTATATTTTCATGATGTACTACCCTATACTTCTCTTTTCCAGTTTAGTCCCTAATGTGTTTGTGGTTCTTTTTCTATTCTAGTAACTTAGGTTCTAGAATTTTTTTCAAGCTTTCTTACGTACTTTTTGGTTTCTAGCTCGTTAGTATCATGTAGTATTTTTCTCTACGCAATTTAATTCTGTCCTAACCGTGTTTTGTTTCGTATAAAATGTATACTTCACGTGCAACATAACTTATATGTAAACATAGATACTAAATCCAAAATTTTATACAATTCACATCACTTAAATGGAGATGTACCCGAGCATAGAAAATGTCAACTGATGGTGAAGGATACATAAGACTAGTCTACAGAATCAATTTTACAAACCATTAGCTTTGATACCATCACCTGCGGCGCTACAAAACTCGCTATTATTCTTCAATCTTAATTTGAACGACCCTGAATGCATCACTCTACTGACACTTACTCTCTTCCAAAGGAATGATGAACTTGGGTTTGAAAATTGTTGCAATGGAAGAATACTTGCTAATAATGTCTCAAACTATGGTGACACAGCCCATTAAAGAGAGATGGTATCACCCTAAAATATGGTGGAGATGACTTGAAATAAATTTAAAACATGACGTTAACTCTCTAATAATTAGTGTTATCGCCTTACCAAATAAATGTAATATCCTTTAGTCTTGCTGCGGACGATTTACTTTAAATTTCAGTAATACCACCATGCATAAAATTAGCCCCCGTTTGACCTCCATTAATTTTCATTCCTAATCATTTCATTTTTCTCTTTCCTATTTTTAACCACACAATCTTCAATAAAATAATATTACGTGTAAATCGAAATTTTTTTCTTCTTTTCCAACCGCTCATTTTTCAAAAGAATACTATTCCACCAATTTTCTTTACCACAAAATGGGGGCCAAACGGAGGCATAATTTATACAATAGGAAATAATGCCTAAAAATATGGTAAGAATATTTTAGTGAAAATACTCATAAAATCACTTTTCAAATCTTGTAAAATAGTTAAAAGTGACTAAGTTTCTTTCTTTGATATTATCAAAAACAATGCTGATGGAATTTAAAGCATATATAAAAGAAAATAGTAAACTTTTCTGCTTTTTAGTTAAATAGACACACACATACACATGACGAGGCAATTTTTATAAAAATTTCATGGCTAATTATAAAAAATATGCACTGTAAACTTGGTTTACTTCTTCTAGCTCTAAAGTATTACCATTTCTTTTGTATTTGTTTCTCCTTGGTATCATAGTTCTCAATTCTTATTTGAGTTTTAATAAAATGGCATAACCTAGGAAATGTTGGATAATACATCCAAACATCTGTCTCAATGATCCTTACTCTCGCCCATCGTCTGACAATTTTAAATTGCGTCCGACCATCTCACAAGCCTTGTGCTCCATGATCTGAAATTTGAGTCATAAAATGACTGTGAATTGCATGCAGTGAGATAATTTTGGTATTACTGTAATAACTACACATAATTAAATTTTATCTTTTGGGTGACATTCCTTTAAATTAATTTTGTACACTAAGTGCTTAACTTTAATGAACATGTTTTTGGCGCGCAGAGATTACTATTAAGTACAAGGAACAATTTGGAACCAATGCAAATGTATCTCAAATCTAGACAAAAGGGACTGTATTCCCATCGTGCACATAACTTCAAAGAACCCTACAATCTTTGTAAAAACTTAGGATTTAAATCTTACCTTTTAAACTATTAAAAATGCTTGATCTTACATAAAATGTATCCCAAAATAGTATGCTAAAAACCCTTATAAAAATTAATCAAAATTCAATACATGCTTCAAGCAAACAAGTAATTTTACAAGTTTATTAGCTCAATCAAATTTTAACTATCACAAAGCAATGAATTATTCATATTTACGAAAGTGAACTATTAACAAAACTACTCGCAGTCTCCTAGTAAAAGTTCCTAAAATTAAGCCCCCGTTTCGCCCCCATTTTTTGAAGTAAAAATGGGTGGAATATTAATCTTTTTGAAAAATGAGTGGTTGAAAAAGAAGAATTTTTTTCCGATTTATGTGTAATATTATTTTATGGAAGATTATGTGGTTGAAAATAGGAGAGAGAAAAATGAAATGCAATGTAATTTAATGTAATGGAGTCCAAATGGGGGCTAAAGTGTATAAAGGTGAAAGATTAGTAATTAGATCAAACCTCTAGATTAAAAGGAGATCCAACTATTCAATAAAAGAACAAAAAAAATAGAATTATTTTTGTCCGGTATTAGGGTTAATCTCCTAACTTAGGGTTTTAATGACCTAGTTAACACTATAAGGCGGTATCAACCTTGATAAAATAGCTCAAAGAATCTGATTTCAAGGAACTCGAATTGAAATGATTCTTGGCAAATTTTTCGCCAATCTTAAGGAAGATATTGATTGTAGCATATCAATCCCCTTTTCCCAAACTAAATGATGTGAACCACCATATCAATAGTAGTTCCGAAACCCACATAAGATAGAATCGCAACCCCAAGAAAGCAAAAATCCTGGTTACAGCTTGATCCAAAAATTTATTGAATTAAGGAACCGAACTTATAAATGAACTTGACCCTTAATCACAAAAATTATGAACCTTTCTATAAAGTTATTGAATGCCACAAAATGAAATCCTTAATATGTTCAAGATTGAGTTCAGTGAAGAAAAAAAAGAAAGCAATATTGCTATGACTTAATCTTTCAAAAAATTAATTAATTTACAACGAAAGAATGATGCTATATATATATAGAGACAATAACAAAAAAAACCCTAAATAACTCGTAAAATAGCAAGAAAATATCAAACAAATTTAGTAGTAAACTAAAAAGGAAAAACAAATTTTTGTACTTTGCATGAACACCGTGTATTCTTTCTTGCTTGCGCCATACAAATGATTTGGCGATGAGTTGAAATTTTGCCTCTGTGCATCCGCTTTCCAACTATACTCCAGGCTTCGCTTCTTCTAACTTAGTTTTAATTAATTGCACTAAGATTTGTTCTTCTTTCATGCCCATCTTGAAAATTTGTGAGCTTGTTACATTTGAACTCTTGGCTTACATAGCTTCGATAAGCCCTTGCATGGCTTCCTTAATCCTGTTTGCTCTTGATCTTGTCATTGTCCATCGTCAATATGCAATCTACTTGTGCTAGCCTTTCATGATTCTCATTACTAAAAATTGAAAAATTTTGCTCATTGAGATGAAAATACCTTGATGTTTTTCTGAATAGAAGAGAAAATATTTTGGCTTTAAGTTAATTAGAAAATAGAGGTAGAAAGTTTTTGCTTATGAAGAATATTTTTATGCTTTGTAATGAAATCTTTGCCCACTATTTATAGATGTCATGGGAAGTTTTTTGAAATGATTCTTTAATCAAGGTCAACATGACTTATTCTTAAGTTGTTTCTAGTAGTTGGTTTGATTTCTATTTATTGTGGGTATTAAAAATGAGTACAATTAAAAGTGTACACGTTATTAGGAACTCTTTCTGATTGTCCCCTATGTAAGTTTGCGATCTCCTTATCTTGCATATCCATCCTATCTCTAATTTCTCCAAACACTACATTCATCCTCTCATATTTTTATTGCATGGTTTTCAACATGAAGAATTGGTTGTTCTCCTCCCAAGAATTTTAAGAAAACATTTGATTTTGATTTATAGGCTTTCACAGCACGATCAATTCCCAATGATGATATGTATCGAATAATAATGACAGTGATTCTTAGAAACTAAGCCCTTGTTTGGTCCCCATTTTTTGAAAATGTAATGGGAGGAATAGTGTTTTTTTGAAAAATGAATGGTTAAAAATGAAGGAAAATTTTTCGATTTACATGTAATATTATTTTACAGAAGATTGTGTGGTTGAAAATAGGAGAGAGAAAAATGGAATGAAATTTAATGGGGGCCAAACGGGGGCTAATACTAGAAGAATTCCAAGAGGGTTTCTTGAAGTTGAATATGCTTTTCTTGATTTCTTTACCTTTCTCTTGACATTTTTAGCTTTTCTTTCTTGAACTTCATTTGCTTTTCTTTTGAATATTCTCTCCTTTTGTTTTTAATGAATTTCATTTTTTTTTGACACAAACTTAATGGAAAGATTGAATACAAGGCAGGAACTCGAAAAAAAAAAACTAAAAAAAAATTGTGTCGGTGCACTAAACAATTCTTGAATGCAGAGTGTGATTGTTTTAATGTGAATGACTTAAAGAATGGGATGAAAACTCAATTTTTGGATGTCAACCCCGTTGCAGGATGTATCCTAGAACCCTTACAATATTTAATAGAACCACCCCAAGATATCTATAATTAAATTTATAACCTAGGCCCATTGATTTCTTGATTCAAGAGTCAAGGTTAGAAGGGTTGAACACCATAAAGATTCTAAATCTTTGATAAGTTTGTGATAGTTCAATTAAAAACAAGATATGAAAGTAAATAATCTCACTTTGTACATTAATCTCTCAATTACTGTCTTGGTATTTTTGTAGAATGAATCTCATAGGTTGAAATCATGGTGTCAATTGGATAGATACCAGAATTTAAGTCTCTCTTAAGAAGAGAATCCCCAGGATGCGATGGAAATTCATGAGAGGTAAAATGGGTTTAGGCTCTTCTAGAGAGGACAACGCTAATGCCTTGGCCACAGAAGCTGAATCATTATAGTGAAAGTGTTTATTAGAAATTAGATCAAACCTCTAGATTAAAAGATGTAGGAGATCCGAATACCCGGTAGAAGAACGAAAAAATAGAATCATTTTTGTCTAGAATTTCCACCACTATCTAAAGGTGTTAACCTCCTACCTTAGGGTACTATTATATTGAGTGGAAATCGAAAACTTTTCCTTCTTTTTCAACACTCATTTTTCTAAAAAATACTATTCCCCCCATTTTCATTTTCAGGTAATGGGCATCAAACAGGGGCTTAAGAAACTCTTTGATAACTTTAACGCCAATTGGTTAGGAAGACACTGCGATATTGATTTTATGTAGGATACCAATCCCCCTTTTTCCCGAGCTGAAATGGAAGAATTTTACTCATTGAGATGAAAATATATTGTTGTTCTTCTAAATAAGAGAGAAAACTATTCAGCTTTAAGCTCTCAGAAATGGAAGAAGAAAGTTTTTGCTAATGGAGAATATTTCTGTTTTGAAATGACACCTTTGCCTTATAATTATAGATGTCATGGGATGTTTTTAAAAATTGTTAAGCAATTTAAATTATGTCCAAAAGTTTCGGGAAATAATTGTATTATAAGATGACTTATTATTTAAAGCTAATGTTTCTTGTTGTTAGTTTGATTTCTCTTGAAAATGCATATCTTATTTGACTTCATAGGTCTAAATTTTAGCTTTAATTATTTTAATGAAGTCCTATACCTTATGTAAAACTAAGGAAATCTTACAAGACAATCCAAGCTAAATGTCCAAAAGTTTCGGGAAATAGTTCATTCGATTAGCAAATAACTCCATAGATGGGACAATTCCCTTGGAATTTTGCAACAACTACCCTATCATCTTAAATCCGGCCTTCTTTAAGAGAAAATCTCCGATCAAGCCATATCTAGTTAGAGGAACAAGATTAGGACTAGAACTTTAACAGCCACATTAACCGGTCTATACCTCCCTTCTACCAACAATGAGCCTCGATCAAATGACAAGTTGCAGACAAGAGGTCTAAAAATATAAAATTAAGTAATGGCTTTTCAAAGATTAGAACTTGGATAGATGTTGCTTGCTTAACGTCAGTTACCCAAGTGGTTGAATTAGTCTAGAAAGAAAAGGATCTAGAGAAAGTTTGTTCTTATTTATTGGAATTCTGTTTCACTATCCAATTTCTGGGTTTTCTACGACCTCCAAAGGCTAACAACAGCAAACCCACAAGCAGACAAACTATTGAGAGGGTAAGAGCGAAGGCCAGCTTTAGCCTCCCGTACTTATGAGATTTTCTTTTAAAGTAGGCCGGATTTCCAGCAGAGTCATCGCTAGTGGACAACCAACTGTTCCATCTCTGACAATGATGTAATCTTAGTAATCTTCAGTAGACAGTACGAAAAACTGTGCATTTGATATAAACCCCACATAAAATTTCCGTCCAACTAGTACATGGTTTTGAAGACATATTGTAATCTGAAAATTATGTCATCATATACCTAAGTGGCATGTGAAAGTGAGGATTTTCTTGGAAAGACAACCAAATAAATTAAGAGAGGTGACAAGATTTTTCTTGCACTCCAAGTACAAGAAACCTCCACCCCTATCCTTTGATCTAAAAACTATCATTTTAAAGTGATAAAATGTTGGTCATTGTAATTTATGATGCAAACTCGTATTATGCACCTGTTTGAGCCCCATTAATTTTCATTGCATTACATTTCATTTTTCTCTCTCCTATTTTCAACCACACAATCTTTCATAAAATAATATTAGACTTAAATCGAAAATTTTTCCTTCATTTTCAACCACTCATTTTTCAAAAAAATACTATTCCACCAATTACTTTTTCCACGTAATGGGGGCCAAACAGGGGCTATATTTATTTACTTCCATAATTTTGTATAAACGATATTTTGGAGTGTATTAAGTCATTTTCCTTAAAAACTCGTACGATTGTTTACTAGAACTATTTTCGGCAATTAATTTAGAAAATAACTTTTGAATAATTTGTGCTACTTTAATGAAATCTTTTACGGTTTGCTCGGATTGAAGTTAATTTTTTCCCAAACACGACTTTAATGTCCATTTTGCTAATTGATATTATAATTTTAGAGAAACAGTCATTATCTCTTGAAAAAAAAAAAAATAGTTGTTGGCTTATCTATGGCCGCCACTTACGTATCAAATCAAATAATTTTTTTCTTGTTCCATACACCAAGTTCTTGGATTTATTTGGTGAAATTTTATAATATAAAAGCTTACCTTTAAAGAGATAATTTTATTTCAAACTGTAGGATTAGATTCTTGATTAAATTGACGCTAGAAATATGTCCAAGATAAAACACTTATACCAAGCTAACTTATTTAATAAAACATAATGTCCAAAAATTGTGATCTAGATCGACCAAAATTTTGGCCAGATTTATCTAGTCTCCAATAAGACTAATAAAAAGCCTAGCATGCAATAGTATTACATGTATTAAAATAAGTCAAAAGCGCGAGTAGTCTGTTAAACAAAATGGATATGATAAAAGCTGAATTTTTATCTTGAACATCCATGAAAAATTTACCCTTTTCACAAGCGAAGGCCCCATGAATTTTTAGGTGAATGACAAGTGGCATTGCATAGTCTCACCAACTTTCTTTTGTTTTGCACAATAACTTTGAAAGGTAGGGACCTTTTGTGCTAATTACCTTTTTGATTTAACGGAGCATTTTAACGGAAAGTTGATAGAAGGACGTTTTGCGCAAAAAAATGTAAAGGTAAGGGTGTACAATCCACCAAAAAATGAAAGGTAGGGACGTTATCCACAAAAATATCGAAAGGTAGGGATGTTTTGTGCTAATTACCCTTCTTTTTCATAAGAAACTGACAGCTTGTAAAATAATTTCCCATCAAAAAATTTTGTTTGATTTATTTGGCAAGGTCGAGTGCAAAGAAAATCAGGTGTTTTAATAATATAATAATGACACTAACATAAGAATATAATATAGAATACATAATACTCCAAAATCCAAGTTATTATTGCTCAAAAATCAAGTGTTAGGATTTAAATATATTTATTTTTATTCCAAGTTATGTATTTATAGCTAGGTTATTATTGCTCGAATTATGGGTCTTACATGGTACATCAGGCAATACCACCTAATTTCTAGGTGTTATCGACTTGCTATCGGGAATTCATTCGTAAAGTGAAACCTCAAATTTTTGGAGTGTTACAGATTACTCTAACGAGAGACAATCGTACCACTTGAGAATCCAAAATTGTCTAAAAAATGAAGTCGAGATATAGACTATAAATAAGTGCTTGTTGGGAATTTCTCTTCCCTTTTATTTATTCATCCTTATATATTAGGTTAGGAATTTATATGTTTTCGTATGTTTTAAGGTAGTTTAGACTTCTTCATCGATTAATTTGGTTATAAAGGTCATACATACATTCATACAAGCTTCATAGCTGGAGTCATTCCATTGACCCTACTGTTGAGAATTTGACTCCACGAGAAATTGAACAAACAACCGCTGAATTGGTAGAAGATTTCCAAGTTAATTCCAATGAGAAATGTGGTTTGAGTTGAAAATGACTTTATAGAGCCAAAATAGACCAAACAGCTATTTTTTTGTTGAGTTACGTGAGTTCAAAATGATTTACATGGTTTCAACCATTTTTGAACATTTTAAAAACATTTTGCTCGAAGATTGAGTTTTGGGAGTGGTCGAGGAGCTTCGATAGGTCAAGTTTTACAACAGAGGAAAAATTCTCCCTACTGGTGATGCATGTCTTTGTCGGGTTAAGGGTGCCCATTAATTGATTACATACATACACTCATACCATGCAAGATTTGATAGAACCCCAAGAAAGCTAAAATTAGAGTTATAACCTTAACCCCAATGATTTTTGAATCAAGAACTAGAGTTGGAAGGGTTGAATGCCACAAAGATTGAAAGGTCTTATAGATCAAAACAAACGATTGAAAGATCTTTGTTAAGATATGATGTGTATATTAATCTCTCAAGTAATGTCGTGATGTTCTTACATAATTTATGATGTCTCATATATACAGGCAATAATAAAAAATCCTAAGTAATTCGTAAAACATTAACATAACATCAAACAAATAGAGTTTTAAAAGAAAAAAAAATCGCCTTTAGATATTGTATTGCGTGCACTTATTGTAGTGTGATCGCTTTTCGTTCACTTGATTTGGCCTAAGTTAAATTTCTTTTCTTCCTTTTTGGGTACATCTCTGTTGCTTCCAACTTAGCTTGAATTAAGTGTACTAAGGCTTCTTTGATATTCTTTACTCTTGATCTTGTAATCGGTCCATCTGGAACATACAAAAGAGGATCATTGCTAGCTTGCCCTCCATGATTCTCATCATTCCCTTCCTCATTAAAAGGATTCGACCTCGAATCTTTACTTGTATCAAAGATAGAAAGATCACCAACATTGAAAGTAGAAGACGCATTATATTCGCTTGGAGGTTCCAATTTGTTGGCATTGTCATTAATCTTTTAAAGGACATGGAGTGCCCCATCTCCTCCAGGCTGAAAAACGTTTGTTATACGAATGCATTTAGACCCAATCTCATGGTTCAAATGTTACACGTTTCCTTCATTTATTAGCTTGAGTAGCATAATGTTCATTACTCTTCTCAATTTGAAGTTGATACTTCTCTTGGATTGACCTTACCAATTCAGTCTTCTTCTTCCCATCTAAACTACATGTTTCATCAACCGGTTAATGAATTAAATCTAATTGAGTCAATAGATTAAAACCATACACAATTTCAAAAGGCAGATAAGTAGTAGTAGAATACATGACCCTATTATATGCAAATTCTATACATGTTAAACAATCCTCCTAACTTTTCAAATTCTTATCATACATTGTGGAAAAGTTGAGTAAATATTCTATTAACTATCTGAGGTCGTGCATCTATTTGTAGGTGACAAATAGTGGAAAATAAAGCTTAACATCCATGTCGAACATATAAAGAATTTGAGGTTCATGGCATCATCTGTTTAATGACAGTGAGTGAAATGTATCATCTTATAGAACCCATCACTACCATGAATATGGAATCTCAACTGCTCCTTTTATGTCCTAGGTAGCCCCAACACAATATCTGTAGACACATCAACGTATGGCTCACTGGGAATGGGTAAAGGTGTATACAGACCTTGTGGTAAAATCTTAGATTTAGCATTTTTACATCATTGGCAGCCCATATGAAAGTACTGACAATAAAATTAGACACCTCAAAATGTGAGCATGGTGTGCTAACCAGCACTAGCCTGCTAGGGCTACAAAAAGATCATCCAATTGCAAGTTGTCCATTAGCATCCACACTACATATCAAAAACTCAAGAGGCCAGTTATGCATGGAAGCCAACAACTATAATCTAGGTTGGAGCACAACAAGGGAAGAAGTCATTGTTGGTACGCCAAATTTAAAAGTGCAAATTTTGGCTTGAACGAGTTGGATTTCTCGGCCATGTAGTTACTGCTCGAGGAATTGAAGTAGATCCAGTAAAGATGGAAGCATTAACTAATTGGAAGACACCGACTAACGCTGGTAAAGTTCGAAGTTTTTTGGGATTGGCTAGGTACTATCGAAGATTCATAGAAGGATTCTCCAAAATAGCTTAACCAATGACACAATTGATAAGGAAAGGAATAAAGTTTTAATGGACTGATAAGTGCAGGTAAAATTTTTAGGAGTTAAAGCAACGATTGGTTACAACACCCCTGTAAACCATACCTATGATTGCCTATGCGTCAAGGCAATTAAAGTAACATGAGCAGAATTACCCAATGCTTAATCTAGAACTTATGGCGGTAGTCCATGCATTAAAGATAATTGCGACATTTACATAAGAGTCTCAAATATTTCTTTACACGGATCATAAGAGTCTCAAATATTTCTTTACATAGAAGGAATTGAATATGAGACAGAGATGATGGTTGGAGCTAGTATTTATGATTGCACTATTCATTATCATGCAGGTAAGGCTAATGTTTATGTCGATGCTCTAAGTAGAAAGTCGATGGGACAGCTGACATCATTACCTACTACTCAGATGGAGTTAATCAAAGACTTGGAAAATTTTCGAATTGAAGGGATTACCACACAAGAACAAGTCACTGCTCATTTAGCAACTTTGATGGTTCAACAGACTCAATCCACCCTTACACCGTACATCCCGATGGTACGAAAATGTATCGAGACCTTTGAGATACATTTTGGTAGAGGAGCATGAAAGGAAATATAGGCTCATTTGTTGTAAAATGTATAGTGTGCCAACAAGTTAAAGCAGAACATGAAAGACTGGCATGGTTATTAAATCCATTAGACATACTTGAATGGAAATGGAAAAATACCGCAATGGACTTTGTGTTAGGATTTCCAAAGTCAGGAAAAGGATACAATGCGACATGGGTAACGAAGTCTGCTCATTTTCTTCCAGTAAAAATCAAATTTAATCTAGATCAGCTGGCGCAATTGTACATTAGAGAGATTGTAAGATTGCATGGTGTCCTCATGCAATCATACAAGAAGCTATGGGAACAAAATTGAATTTCAGTACGACGTATCACCCTCAAAAATTGAATTTCAGTACGAACAAAATTTTAATTGGTTTTGCAGCCGTTCACAATGTGTTTCATATATCGATGATTAGGAAGTATGTACATGATCTTAATCACATGGTCAATTACCAACCCTTGGAAGTACAGAAAGATTTATTTTATGAGGAATTACTAATTAAAATACTGGATCAAAAGGTACATAAATTACGGAACAAGGAGATTCAACTGGTTAAAGTTGAATGGAATAATCATGGAATAGAAGAATCTACTTCAGAAAGAGAAGAAGTAGAAATGAGCTATGGAAGCTCAACCCATTTAAGAGTTTGAAAGCCCAAGCTATAAGATTAATTAAAAGCCCAATAATTTAAAATATTAAGTTTAAGTAGATTTGATTGCAAAGATTTAATGAATAATTGGGTTACCTCAATAGTCATACATGGTATTTTATATAGGCAATTCAGATTCGAATCATCTTGTACATGTTTTTATAAAACTTTCTTATGAATTATTTTCTTACGGCATAGAAACTCTTCAAATTCTTAGTTAAAGACCAAAATTAACAAACTTAATGAATATACAAACCCCCATTTAGTTTTTCATTAAAAAGGAATGTTATGAGAAGTGGAAGGTCACTTTTTCACTACACCCCTCCTCAAATCCGAATTTCCTCTTATTTTCTCTCAAAAAAATATATTTCATGTCAATTTAAACTAAGGGAGTAACGGTGGTGAGAAGAAGAAAGGCTTTCAACACATTTGGTTCATTTATATCCAAGAAAATTCAAGGTATATAGAGCTGCAAGTATTTACTCCGTTTCAAATTATGATTTTCAATAAATATTTGAATGAAATTGTACCTCTAGGTACGGTGCTTCGGCACTACAACTATTTGAATGATCATTCTCCGACTCTATGTGTTATGATAATGCTATAGTAATTGGATTTTACCGTAAATTCATCTACGTTCGATGGTATAAATCTGTAGTTCGAAATTTTTAATTTGACAACGAAATGCATAGTTTCAAACTCACGGGTTAATTCCCTTCCTACAGGTTGAATGGATTTTCCTTGGGATGTGAATGATGGTAAAGGATAGTGCATTTGACTCGAGTTAAGGAAGAGGGAGATGATTCGGAAGCCATGCCCAAATTAATACACGGATTTTAGTTTTTCTTTTCTGTTAGAATTTTATTTGTATAGTTTTATTTTGATCTTTGACGAGTTAATTTAGGATTGTTTAGGCTTTAATCATCGTGTAGTAATTAACACGTTGTTTTGAAAGATTAATTGGTGTTCAATTTTGTTAATAGTTGAACTATTTAGACCTTGTCAAAGATTTAGAGAAATTAAAGAGAGTCTTCAAGGAGGAAAAAAGTGAAAAGTAAGTTTCTATTGGTAAGAGATTGAACCAAAGAGGGCCCCTAATGGGAGACCAACTTTTGATATTGCTGGTCTATAAGGAATCTACCTCAATAATGAAGAAACTCTCCAATGCTTCCCAGTTTGGCTATTTCTTTGTTGCAAGAATTTGAAGACTTGTTCCCTACAAAAGTGTCTAATAAAAATTACCACCCATTTGAGGTATTGTGTATCAGATTGTTTGTGTGCCCCTAGAAGCTGATTTCAAATCTGCTAGGTTATAGAAGTACTCCTAATGAGACAAAGGAGCTTCAAAGGCAATTGGAAGAATTGATGAGCAAAGGGTATGTGAGGAAAAGCATGAATTCATGTGCCGCACGAATGCTACTTGTATCTAAAAAGGATGGGACTTGGAGAATGTGCATTGATTGCAGTGCAATCAACAACATAATGATATATTATTGTTATCTCAAACATAGGTTAGTTGATATGCTTGATGAACTATATGGATCATGTTTATTTAGTAAAATAGATCTTAAAAATGGACATCATCAAATTAGGATGAGAGAAAAAGAGAATGGAAGACTGCTTTTAAGACTAAATATGAATTGTATGAATAGTTAGTTACGATATTTCGACTTATTAATGTGCCTAGCACTTTCATGAGAATAATGAACCATGTTTTGTGTATATTCATAACTAAATTCGTAGTAATTTACTTCAATGACATTCTAGTGTATAATAAAAACTTAGATGAGCATATAAAGTAGTAGTCTTGAAGCTGAAAAACTTTATGCTAACTTTAAAAAGTATTTTACATGGAAAAGTTATTTTCTTGGTTATGTTCTTAGTGCAAAGGGTATTGAAGTGGATGAGAAGAAGACCAAAGCCATCATGGCACCAACTCCTAAAACCAGTCATGAAATGGATAACTCCTAAAAGAATAACCAAAGTTCATGGTTTAGCCAGTTTTTATAGGCATTTTGATAAAAAAAATTTGGCACAGTTGCCACACCACTCACTGAGATTGTGTAAAAGAGTGTGGGATTCCATTGGGGCATTGAATAACAACATGTATTTAATACTATTAAGGATTGACTATGTTCTTCACCTGTTTTAGCACTACTTATTTAAAAACAAAAAATTGAGATTGAATTTGATGCCTCAGGTATAGATTGTGGAGTTGTTTTAATGCAGGATAGGAGACGAATAACTTATTTCAGTGAAAAATATTTTACTACCTTATATGATGCCGATGGAAACTAATTTTTTACTATGTCATATTATAAGGAGTTTCCCACTTTACATTAAAATTTGATGAAATTTCGAGGTCGATAGCTATGTAAACAAATTTATTTTGATAATTACCATTTGAGGTAAAAATTGAAACAACAAATTACTTTTAAAGTTCGTCAAATTTCACATCAATAGTGGTTACATGTATATATGGTATGATACATATACAGTATGCTATAAATAAGGTATGATGTAAATACCGTATGCTATAAATACTGTATGATGCAAATACGATATGCTGAAAATATGGTATGTTACATATACAGTATGCATTAATCCAACATGTAAAGTGGATATACGATATGAATGAATTTGATTTTTTGTGAAATTGTTTTCTTATAGTATTAAATTTAAAAAAATTTAATTCTTTATATCTTCAACTAAAAATCTATTGAATAAATTTACAACTAAATTACAGTTAATCTCGTGACGATTTGATCCATGCGGGTCGGGACGTTAAAGCGTGGAAGGATCAAACCTATATATATATATATAAAAGAGAGGGAAAGATATTAAATAAAAATAAAGTAGAAGAACCCAGATTCCAAATGAACAAATTCAAACTTCAAAATGATCTTTCTGATTCTCAAAAAATGAGGGGCAATGGGATTGATGGAGAAAGATATCTCGTTCTTATTATAGGATCATGATTGAATCCGCATATATTTGGTAAAGGGAATAATCTTCTCATTTGAAAATAATCAAAAATGGAAAGTGCTCAATTGGAACATGAAAACGTGACTAAATGGTCCTAGTTACTATTCGAGACAAAGTGGAAGAAGGGAAGGGATTCTCGAACACGGAAAAGGATCCAATGAATTCGAAAGAATTGAACAAGGAGTCGTATGAGGTGAAAATCTAATGTACGGTTCTGTAGAGTGGCAGTAAGGGTGACTTATTTGTCAACATTTCCACTATCACCCCAAAAAAAAAAAAAAAAAAAACTCTGC